>NW_019944676.1:45608-49200 GCF_002910315.2 Salvelinus sp. IW2-2015
CTAAAAGTAGTGCACTAAATCGACTTCCGTTAGGGCATACATTTCAGAGGGTCTTAGAAATGTTATAATGGCTGATAACTTTGTCTCACTGTAGATGATTCATGACAGTGGTTGTCTGTTCTGAAGAGAGAGGATTGCAGATATATCTCACTGATGCTCAGAGAGGCTTTGGGCAAGACACACACACGCACATGCACACGCACACACACACACATGCACACACAATATACAGACATAACACACACACAATATACACACAATGCATGCATGCAAGCCCACACACAGCATCTCTGAATAGGCAATTGTTCTCTTTGTGATAGCTAGCTTGCTGTACCTTCGATTTAGAGATCCTAAGAGATCAAATGTCTTTCAAATATAGTTCATTCAGACTGCCTGGGATTGTGAGTATTCTGATTGTGGTAGGGAGTTTTCCTGATCATGTGACCTAACCAGGAAATCCCCAGACCCCAGTTATGGCCTTGTAACGAGGGCCCAGAGATCTTCTTGGTCGGGTCAGCTGGTCAGAGCTGCCAGATGGGTCAAATGTTGAACCCTGTCACCTTTTGTAACTGTAAACATCACAAAGGCCCCTGGTTCCCTGTCCTTTACAGTTCCCATAGGTACTGAGTCAGGAGTTTCTCTACCCTAACCTATATATGCTCAGACAGTCAGGAGTTGTTCAACCCTAACCTATACCATTAAAGGGGAAGGGCATAAACTGTTCCTAGGTCAGTGTCTAGGAACAGTTTAACCCATATATTCTCAGACAGTAGGAGTTATTCAACCCTAACCTCTACCATTAAATGGGAAGGGCATAAAACTGTTCCTAGGTCAGTGTCTAGTAACAATCTAACCCATATATGCTCAGACAGTCAGGAGTTATTCAACCCTAACCTCTACCATTAAATGGGAAGGGCATAAAACTGTTCCTAGGTCAGTGTCTAGTAACAATCTAACCCATATATGCTCAGACAGTCAGGAGTTATTCAACCCTAACCTCTACCATTAAATGGGAAGGGCATAAAACTGTTCCTAGGTCAGTGTCTAGTAACAATCTAACCCATATATGCTCAGACAGTCAGGAGTTATTCAACCCTAACCTCTACCATTAAATGGGAAAAACATAAGTGTTACTACACTCTACAGAATGCTGGGTTAAAAACAACCCAATCTGGGGTTTTTGGTAACCCAGCGATGGGTTAATTTTGGACAGAACACACGTTGAGTTGTGTGACTATCCCAGCAAGTTGGGTGTTGGGACTACCCAAACATGGGTTAATTTAACCATCGGTTGCGTTTCTTTTACTCTCATGCTGGGTTGACCCAGTAACTGGGTAATTTTGAATGTAATCTTTAGGTTATTTTCAGGATACGTGGCTTATTAGAGACGTGGCGTTCAGCTAGATCTTATTGGCACCCGTGAGAGTAGATGTCATTCCTGTTCATCATGTTAAGTTTACATACTGTAAATCCAAATGTTCCTTTTTTACCTTTTTTTGTTGTTGCATTTGACACTTCTTGTCACGCCCTGGCCTTAGTATTCTTTGTTTTCTTTATTATTAGTTAGGTCAGGGTGTGACATGGGGAGGTTTGTGTTTTGTATTGTCTTGGGTGGTTTGGAGTGTCTAGGGGATTTGTTAGAGTATGGGTTTGTGTTGAGTGGATGTGTCTAGAATAGTCTATGGTTTAGTGTATGTGTCTAGTATAGTCTATGGTTGAGTGTAGGTGTTTAGAAAAGTCTATGGCTGCCTGGTTTGTTCTCAATCAGAGACAGCTGGTCATAGTTGTCTCTGATTGGGAGCCATATTTAAGGGAGCCATAGGCTTTAGGGATTTGTGGGAAATTGTCTATGTCAGAACGTTTGTAGCCTGTATGTATGTGCACAACGTTTGTAGCTTCACGGTCGTTTTGTTGTTTTTGTTAGTTTGTATAGTGTTTTGTGTCGTGGTTCATCTTCGTGGTGTTAATAAAAGGAAGATGGCTTATTTTCCAAATGCTGCGTTTTGGTCCGTCTCTCAACCACACGATCGTGACACTTCTATAATATAGATTATTTATTACATATTACATTATAAAGGTATTCCACCTTATTGCATAATAAAGGTATCCCACCTTATTGCATAATAAAGGTATCCCACCTTTTGCATTATAAAGGTATCCCACCTTATTACATAATAAAGGTATTCCACTTCATTGCATTATAAAGGTTTCCACCTTATTGCATAATAAGTATCTCACCTTATTGCATAATAAAGGTATCCCACCTTATTGCATAAATAAAGGTATCCCACCTTATTGCATAATAAAGGTTTCCCACCTTATTGCATAATAAAGGTTTACCACCTTATTGCATTATAAAGGTATCCCACCTTATTGCATATAAAAGTATCCCACCTTATTGCATAATACAAGTATCCACCTTATTGCATAATAAAGTATCTCACCTTATTGCATTATAAAGGTATCCCACCTTATTGCATAATAAAAGTATCCCACCTTATTGCATAATAAAGGTATCCCACCTTATTGCATAATAAAGGTATTCCATTTATTTGCATTTCACAACAATGGAATTTACATAGGCTTTCAGTGAACTCATACACTTCTGTAAGCCTCATTGAAGCTACAAAAATMTCAATGTTCGACCTTAACGCGATAACTATTAGGGTTGGGCTGTATGCCGATGTTCATACCGTCCTACCGTTTCTGTACCATACCAGGGGGTATASGGTATTACCACAAGTGCACAAAAYGGCCGCTATTTCTAAAAACAATTTAGGCAAACAGGGATCTTGATCCAGGAGGGGGGGTTGAATATCTCTGCTGTAACCAAMAAGCTTGATCTTYACATCTAGTCACTTAGCTAGCAAGTTAATTAACAAACCAAGTGCATAGCTGGAGCCCTGTGCTGGWTATKATTTATAGATTTCTTATAGTAATATTTAACTTATAGTTAGTTATAAGTAGTGGCGTAGCACCTACCCCGGCAGCTCCCGCGAGGTATAAGCAGTATATRGCCCAAGCCTAATAACTATACAACAGAACAGAKTTTTACTCTCACGGGTTGCTTTAAAGAACTATCTGAAAGCCACGCCGCTACTAAACTACACCTCCAGCCTTCTGAGCTGACCCGCTCATATCTCAATAACCCAGCACCAATATCCCAAGCACCAATAAAGCAGCACCAATAACCCAGCACCAATAACCCAGCACCAATAACCCAGCACCAATAACTCAGCACCAATAACCCAGCACCAATAACCCAGCACCAATAACCCAGCACCAATAACCAGCACCAATAACCCAGCCACCAATAACCAGCACCAATAACCAGCACCAATAACCCAGCACCAATAAGCCCAGCACCAAATAACCCAGCACCAATAACCCAGCCACCAATAACCCAGCACCAATAACCCAGCACCAATAACTCAGCACCAATAACTCAGCACCAATAACTCAGCACCACAGCACCAATAACCCAGCACAATAACCCAGCACCAATAACCAGCACCAATACACTCAGCACGCAATAACCAGCACCAATATACCAGCACCAATAACCCAGCACCAATAACTCAAGCACCAATAT
>NW_019944676.1:54435-64529 GCF_002910315.2 Salvelinus sp. IW2-2015
CCAGCACCAATTAACCCAGCACAAATAACCCAGCACCAATAACTCAGCACAATAACCCTAGCACCAATAACCAGCACCAATAAACTCAGCACCAATTAACCAGCACCAATAACCCAGCCACCAATAACCCAGCACCAATAACCCAGCACCAATAACCCAGCACCAATAAACACCAACAGCACCAATAACTCAGCACCATTAAACCCAGCACCACAATAACCCAGCACCAATAACCCAGCACCAATAACCCAGCACCAATAACCCAGCACCAATAACCCAGCACCAATAACCAGCACCCAATAACCCAGCACAATAACCCTCCAAGCACCAATAACCCAGCACCAATAACCCAGCACCAATAACCCAGCACCAATAACCAGCACAACCAGCACCAATAACCAGCACCAAAACTCAGCACCAATAAAACCCCAGCACCAATAACCCAGCACCAATAACTCAGCACCAATGTAACCACGCACCAATAACCCCAGCACCAATAACTCAGCACCAATAACCCAGCCACCAATAACCCAGCACCAATAAACCGCACCACCAATAACACAGCAAATCCAATAACCCAGCACCAATAACCCAGCACCAATAACTCTCAGCACCAATAACTCAGCACCAATAACCAGCACCAAATAACCCAGCACCAATAACCCCAGCACCAATAAACAGCACCAATAACCCAGCAAAACCAATAACCCAGCACCCAAAACCCAGCACCAATAACCAGCACCAATAACTCAGCACCAATTACCCAGCACCAATACCCAGCACCAATAACCCAGCACCAATAACCCAGCACCAATAACCCAGCACCAAGATAACCAGCACCACTAACCAGCACCAATAACCCAGCACCAATAAACCCAGCACCAATAACCCAGCACCAATAACCCAGCACCAATAACCACACCAATAACCCAGCACAATAACCAGCACCCCAGCACCAATAACCCAGCACCAAATAACCAGCACCAATAACCAGCACCAATAACCCAGCACCAATAACCAGCACCAATAACCCAGCAACAATAACCCAGCACCAATAAAACTCCAGCAACCAATAAACCCAGCACCAATAACCCAGCACAATAACCCAGCACCAATAACCCAGCACCAATAACAATCCAGCACCAATAACCAGCACCAATAACCCAGCACCAATAAACCAGCACCAATAACCAGCACCAATACCCAGCACCAATAAACCCAGCACCAATAACCCAGCACCAATAACCCAGCACCAATAACCCAGCACCAATAACCAGCACCAATAACCACACCAATAACTCCCAGCACCAATACCACACCAATAACTCAGCACCAATAACCCAGCACAATAACCAGCACCAAAACCAGCACCAATAACCAGCACCAATAACCCACACCAAAACCAGCACCATAACTCAGCACCAATAACCCAGCACCAATAACTCAGCACCAATAACCCAGCACCAATAACTCAGCCCAATAACTCAGCACCAATAACCCAGCACCAATAACTCAGCACCAATAACCCAGCACCATAACTCAGCACCAATAACCCAGCACATAACTCAGCACCATAACCAGGGGGGTTGATTGGTTGACCCAACTGCTGGGTGGATTGGTTTGACCCAACTGCTGGGTGGATTGGTTGACCCAACTGCTGGTTGATTGGTTGACCCAACTGCTGGGTGGATGGTTGACCCAACTGCTGGGTCAAACAAGTAATTAGTGGAGGTCATATTCTCTGACAGTCAGGAGTGTTCAACCCTAACCATATAACATTATATGGTAAAAACATCAAACTGTTCCCAGGTCAGTGTCTAGGAACAACGTAACTCATTAAACATCAAAACTGTCCTAGGTCAGTGTCTAGGAACAACGTAACTCATTAAACATCAAACTGTTCCTAGTCAGTGTCTAGGAACAACGTAACTCATTATACATCAAACTGTTCCTAGGTCAGTGTCTAGGAACAACGTAACTCATTATACATCAAACTGTTCCTAGGTCAGTGTCTAGGAACAACGTAACTCATTATACATCAAACTCCTAGGTCAGTGTCTAGGAACAACTAACTCATTATACATCAAACGTTCCTAGGTCAGTGTCTAGGGACCACTTAACCATTCTCTACTCCAGACTAATTCAAAGACATGTCATTCACAATGCATCTGAGGCCAGACCCTAATGACACTGTTTGACCCCCCCCCCCCCCCCAGTCTGAGTGGTGTCATAGTGCATCTGAGCCAGACCCTAATTACACTGTTTGACCCCCCCCCCCCCCCCCAGGCAGTCTGAGTCGGTGTCATAGTGCATCTGAGCCAGACCCTAATTACACTGTTTGACCCCCCCCCCCCCAGTCTGAGTGGTGTCATAGTGCATCTGAGCCAGACCCTAATTACACTGTTTGACCCCCCCCCCCCAGCCTGAGTGGTCATAGTGCATCTGAGGCCAGGACCAGACCCTAATTACACTGTTTGACCCCCCCCCCCCCCCCCCCAGCCAGTCTGGTGTGTTCATAGTGCATCTGAGGCCAGGACCAGACCCCAATTACACTGAGTTGACCCCCCCCCCCCCCCAGCCAGTCTGAGTGGTGTCATAGTGCATCTGAGGCCAGGACCAGACCCTAATTACACTGTTTGACCCCCCCCCCCCCCCCCCAGCCAGTCTGAGTGGTGTCATAGTGCATCTGAGGCCAGGGACCAGACCCTAATTACACTGTTGACCCCCCCCCCCCCCCCCCCCCCCCCAGCCAGTCTGAGATGTGTCACAGTGCATCTGAGGCCAGACCCTAATTGCACTGTCTCGATGTTGATGTTGAGGACACCTCAGGCTGTACAGTGTGTTAACAACATAATCCCTCACACTCTGTCTCCATTCTCATCCTGCTACTATAGCGATAGCTAATTAGGTCATTGTATCATCCAAGTGCATATCCAAGTATTATTCAAGGTTGTTATGAAGCAACTCATAGAAGAACATATATTCTCTAGAGCATAAAAAAAATATGTGATCATATGATAAAAGAACATTGAAAAAAAAAATGCATTGTGGATGTGATTTTCAACCATGTCTAAGAACTGAGGAACTTGGCATTAGTTCCCTAAACTATTACAGAGACTTTTAACTCAACAGGCGTAAAACCCAGGCAGTCCCATAAATACATTGAGTCAGGCCCAATTATAAAGTGGACAACTAACCTAACTGTTAAACCAGACATCTGAATATAAATCTGTATCCAGAATGGAGGTAATGAGGTCGGATAGACCCAGCCATCCCTATGAGAGATCTAAAATAATCTGTCAAGTGTGAAGACAGAAATCCTCTAAAACTAGGCCCTATATCTCACTCACCGCCTCCCAAATAGCACCCTATTCCCTATATAGTGCACTGGAAATAGTGCATTACACTCTTAGAAAAAAGGTACTAAGAGACCGTATTTCAGTGCTGGGTAGGGTTCTTCATAGAACCCCCTGAATATGGTTTATACTCAGAATCCTCTTTGAAGGGTTCTACTGAGAACATTTTATCTTTGAAGGTTCTACTGAGAACCATTTTATCTTTGAAGGGTTCTACTGAGAACCCTTTTATCTTGAAGGGTTCTAGCTGAGAATCCTTTTTATCTTGAAGTTCTACTGAGAACCCTTTATCTTTAAAGGGTTCTACTGAGAACCCTTTTATCTTTGAAGGGTTCTACTGAGAACCATTTTTATCTTTGAAGGGTTCTACTGAGAACCGTTTTATCTTTGATGGGTTCTACTGAGAACCCTTTGAACATTTCCAGCCTTATTAGCCTTTAAAATGTAATCATTTATGACAATACATTGCGTAATATATCATAAGGCCTTTATTTGAGGGCCTAGTTATACCTTAACGCAGTGGTGTTAGGAAACTCGTCGTTTACAGGCCACATCAGACCTGCAGTCAATTTATGGTGGTTTGCAAAGTGATGTTTAATTACTATTGGAATCCAGCCAGAGTTAGGACATTTAACAAGTGGAATTTCTTTTTATCACCCACAACCTCCGTTCAGAATGACTGCCAGGGTTAGGAAGAGATAGTGAGATTACCTCAATCATCTAACCTGGCAGAACCATCCCAGTAACTGGTGCAATAAGTCCAACTACTAACAGAAAAAGACGTATGCTATTTGTCTTTGTGTAGCACGTGTATTATAAATCAGCCAATCAATGTACCTTCAGAGAGTATTCACACACCTTGACTTATTCCACATTTTGTTGTTTTACAGCATGAATTCAAAAATTGATTAAATATATTTTTTTTCTTACCCATCTACACATAATACCCCATAATGACAAAGTGAAAATATATTTTTTTAAATTTTTACAAATGTACTGACATTTAAATACAGATATCACATTTACATAAGTATTCACACACCTGAGAAAATACTTTTTAGAAGCACCTTTGGTGGTGATTACAGCTTTGAGTCGTCTTGAGTATGTTTATATCAGCTTTGTACATCTGGATTTAGGGATTTTCTCCCCGTCTTCCTTGCAGATTTTCTCAAGCTCTGTTGGTAGATGGGGAGCGGCGGTGAACAGCAATCTTCAAGTCTTTCCGCATATTTTCAATGGGTTTCAAGTCTGGGCTTCTGCTGAGCCACTCAAGGAGTTTTACATTATTGTTCTGCTCCAGTGATGCTGTGGCTGTATGCCTGGGGTCATTGTCCTGTTGGAATGTACATCTTCACCCCCAGCCTGTCGTTTGCCCTCACAAAACAAGGCACAGATCATCACTCCGCAGAAAACCAGGAACAGGTCACATCACCATTATAACACCATCCCTACCGTGAAGCATGTGCCGCTGAAAAGCATCCCCATAGCATGATGCTGCCACCACCGTGCTTCACGGTAGAGATAGTGTTAGAAGGGTGATGACCTGTGCCTGGTTTCCTGCGGACGTAGCGGTTTGCATTCGGGCCAAACATAGCTTCTTTCTAAATCATGTCCAAAACAATCAAATTGTAGTGGATGATCAACGGATTTTAGATGCACCTGAGAACATAACAAAGTGGTGTGAATACTTATGTAAATTACATATTTCTGAATAAAATTTTCATAAAATTTGCACAAAATTTAAAAAAACAAAACATGTTTTCGCTTTGTTATTATGCGGTATTGTGTGTAGATGAGTGAGAAAAAAACATCTATTTAATCCATTTTGAATTCAGGCTGTAACACAACAAACTGTGGAATAAATCAAGGGGTGTGAATACTCTCTGAAGGCTCTGTATCTCACAGTAGACTGGAGCTATCAGCTCACTGCACAGCCCATAATGTGTGAATGAATGGGACGGCCTGCTCAATCCAGATTGGAGTTGAGGTCACAGTGGTGGGGGAAGTGTTTGGTCTGGTAAAACCTCAATAGGATCTAGCCTTATTACTAGGTCTGGTCATGTGATGCGGGTCTTCAGTTCAGTTAGTTAGTCCATGAGATAGAGGTAGATGTGGTCTATGTTACTCCATGAGATGGAGGTAGATGTGGTCTATGCTACTCCATTAGATAGAGGTAGATGTGGTCTATGCTACTCCATTAGATAGAGGTAGATGTGGTCTATGCTACTCCANTTTTATCTTTGAAGGGTTCTACTGAGAACCATTTTTATCTTTGAAGGGTTCTACTGAGAACCCTTTTATCTTTGAAGGGTTCTACTGAGAACCGGTTTATCTTTGAAGGGTTCTACTGAGAACCCTTTTATCTTTGAAGGGTTCTACTGAGAACCATTTTATCTTTGAAGGGTTCTACTGAGAACTGTTTTATCTTTGAAGGGTTCTTCCTAGAACCATTTGAACATTTCCACCATTATTAGCCTTTAAAATGTCATTATTTATGACAATAGATTGCGTAATATATCATAAGGCCTTTATTTGAGGGCCTAGTTATACCTTAACACAGTGGTGTTAGGAAACTCGTCGTTTACAGGCCACATCAGACCTGCAGTCAATTTATGGTGGTTTGCAAAGTGATGTTTAATTCCTATTGGAATCCAGCCAGAGTTAGGACATTTAACAAGTGGAATTTATTTTTATCACCCGCAACCTCCGTTCAGAATGACTGCCAGGGTTAGGAAGAGATAGTGAGACTACCTCAATCATGTAAACTGGATGAACCATCTCAGTAACTGGTGCAATAAGTCCAACTACTAACAGATTGGAATAGTTTAGAAAAAAACGTATGCTATTTATCTTTGTGTAGCACGTGTATTATAAATCATCCAATCAATGTACCTTCAGAGAGTATTCACACACCTTGACTTATTCCACATTTTGTTGTGTTACAGCATGAATTAAAACATGTATTAAATATATTTTTTTTTCTTACCAATCTACACACAATACCCCATAACGACAAAGTGAAAACAAGTTTTTAGAAATTTTTACAAATGTACTGAAAATTAAATACAGATATCACATTTACATAAGTATTCACACCCCTGAGAAAATTCTTTTTAGAAGCACCTTGCAGATGGGGAGCGGCGGTGAACAGCAATCTTCAAGTCTTTCCGCAGATTTTCAATGGGATTCAAGTCTGGGCATTGGCTGAGCCACTCAAGGAGTTTTACATTATTGTTCTGCTCCGGTGATGCTGTGGCTGTATGCCTGGGGTCATTGTCCTGTTGGAATGTACATCTTCACCCCCAGCCTGTCGTTTTCCCTCAGAAAACCAGGCACAGGTCACATCACCCTTATAACACCATCCCTACCGTTGAAGCATGTGCCGCTGAAAAACATCCCCATAGCATGATGCTGCCACCACCGTGCTTCACGGTAGAGATGGTGTTAGAAGGATGATGACCTGTGCCTGGTTTCCTGCGGACAAAACGGTTTGTATTCAGGCCAAAGATAGCTTCTTTCTACATCATGTCCAAAACAATCAAATTGTAGTGGATGATCAACGGATTTTAGATGCACCAGAGCCCATAACAAAGTGGTGTGAATACTTATGTAAATTACATATTTCTGAATTAAATGTTCATAAAATTTGCACAAAATAAATTTTAAAAAACATGTTTTCGCTTTGTTATTATGCGGTATTGTGTGTAGATGGGTGAGAGGAAAAAACATATTTAATACATTTTGAATTCAGGCTGTAACACAACAAAATGTGGAATAAATCAAGGGGTGTGAATACTCTCTGAAGGCTCTGTATCTCACAGTAGACTGGAGCGATCAGCTCACTGCACAGCCCATAATGTGTGAATGAATGGGACGGCCTGCTCAACCCAGATTGGAGTTGAGGTCACAGTGGATAGAGGTAGATGTGGTCTATGCTACTCCATTAGATAGAGGTAGATGTGGTCTATGCTACTCCATTAAATAAGAGTAGATTAGTCTATAGACACTCCATAGATAGAGTAGATGTGATCTATCATACTCCATTAATAGAGGTAGATGTTATATGTCTCCATTAATGATGTGTTTTGCTCTCCATTAGTAGAGGTAATGTGTCTATGCTACTCATAGAGAGAGTGATGGGCTATGCTACCCATTAATATGTGTCTATGCTACTCAGTAGATGAGGTAGATGTGTATTGCTACTCCATAAGATAATGTGGTCTATGGCTACTCCATTAATAGAGTAGATGTGTATATGCTACTCCATAGAATAGAGGTACGATGATGCTATGCTAACTCCATGTAGATAGAGGATAGAGGTGTATATGCTACTCCGTTAGATCAAGGTAATGTGGTCTATTGCTACGCCATTAGATAGAGTAGATGTGTATATGCTACTCCCATTAGATAGAGGTAATGTGATCCTATGCAACTCCATTAGAATAAGTGATGTGTAATCTACTCATTAGATAATGTTATGCTACTCCATTAGTAGAGGTAATTGGTCTATGCTATCATTAGATAATGTCCTATGCTAGCTCCATTAGAATAGAGTAGATGTGTAATATGCTACTCCATTAGATAGAGGTAGATGTGGTCTGATGTACTCCATTAGTAGAGGTAGATGTGGTATATCGACTCCATTAGATAGAGGTAATGTGGTCTAGCTACTCCATTAGTAGAGGTAAGTGTATATGCTACTCCATTAGATAAGGTAGATGTGGTATATGCTACGCCCTTAGATAGAGGGAATGTGATCTAGGCCTAACCCATTAGATAGAGGTAGATGTGGTCTTTATGCTACTCCATTAGATGACGAGATGTGATTATGTTACTCCATTAGATAGAGGTAGATGTGGTCTATGTACTCCATAGATAAGGTAGATTGTCTTTGCTACTCCCATTTAGTAGAGTAAGATGGTCTATGCTACTCCATTAGATAGAGGTAGAGGTGGTCTATGTTACTCACATTAGATAGAGGTAGATTGTCTATGTTACTCCATTAGGATAGCAGGTAGTATTGTCTATGCTACTCCATAAAGGTGAGGTAGATGTGGTCTTATGCTACTCCATTAGATAGAGGTAGCATTGCTATGTACGTCCATTAGGATAGAGGTAGATGTGGGCTATGCTTACTCTCATTAATAGAGGTAAGTGTGTCTGATGCTAACTCCATTAATAGCAGTTAATGTGGTCTATGCTACTCCATTAGATAGAGGTAGATGTGGTCTATGCTACTCATTAGATAGAGGAGATGGTGTACTATGCTACTCCATTAGATAGAAGGTAGATGTGGTCTATGTACTCCATTAGATAGAGGTAGATGTGGTCTATGCTACTCCATTGTAGATAGATGGTTATATGCTACACTCTCCATTAGATAGAGTAGATTGTTAGCTACTCCATAGATAGATGTGGTCTATGCTACTCCATTAATAGACGTAGATTGGATATGCTACGTCCATTAGATAGAGGTAGATGTTGGTCTATGCTACTCCATTAGATAGAGGTATGATTGTGATCTACTCACTTAGATAGAGGTAGATTGATCTATGCTGACTCCATTAGATAGACGTAGATGTGTATATTGCTACTCCATTAGATAGAGGTAAGATGTGGTCTATGCTACCTCCATTAGATAGAGTAGATGTGATTTGCTCGATATAGGCTACTCCATTAAGGTAGAGTTTTAGTGCTAACCATTCCGTTAGTAGATACGTACTATGCAACCACTCGATACTGTATGTTGATCCTAAGATAGGTTATATGCTACTCCATTAGATAGAGGTAAGGTAATGTACCCGTCATAGGGAGATGTCTCGGATATATGTTCATAATAGGTAATGTGTATAATTGCTACTCCATTAGATAGAGGTAGATGTGCGTCTATGCTATCCTCCATTAAATAGAGGTAGATGTGGTCCTATGCTTTACTGCGCGATTAGATAAGAGGATGATGATATGCTACTCCATTAGATAGAGGTAGATGTGTCGTATGCCTTAGCTCCATGTTAGAGTAGAGGTAGATGTGTCTATTGTACTCCATTAGATGACGAGTAGATGTTCTATGTTTACCCATTTAGATAGAGGTAGATTCGTCTATGCTACTCCATTAGATAGAGGGTATGCCTAGATAGTAGATGTGTCTATGCACTACTCCATTACGATAGAGTAGGAATGTGCTGAGTCTATCCCATTATGAGTGTGTCTATGTTGACTCGCATTAGAGAAGTAGTATGTGGTCTATGTATCCATTGATAGAGTTAGATGTGGTCTATGTTATCTCCATTAGAGTAGGTAAGATGTGGTCTATGCTACTCCATTAGATAGAGAGATAGCATCAGTATGATAGGCTAGATGTGTCTATGCTCGTCGATTAGATAAAGAGGTATGATGTTGGTCTATTACTCCATTGAGTTTAGAGTAGATGTGGTAGTATTACGCCATTTTAGACGAGGTTAGATTACTAGGTCTATGCTACTCATTAGATAGATGTATTGGATATTCTACTCCATTAGAAGAGTGTAGATGTGTCTATGCTACTCCATCTAGATTATGAGGTTAGATTGTGTAGGTCTATGCTACTCCATGTAATTAAGTGGTTAGTTACTCTGTAGAGACTAGATGTGGTCTATGCACTCCATTAGATAGATGTAGTGTGTCTAGCTACTCCTAGTTAAGTAGATGTGGTATATGCTACTCCATAGATATAGGTAGATGTGGTCTATTCTACTCCAT
>NW_019944677.1:0-1281 GCF_002910315.2 Salvelinus sp. IW2-2015
TATTCTTTATCCTTTCACACTTGTGTGTGTGTGTGGTAGTAGCGTGGAATTGTTAGGTTAGATTACTGTTGGTTATTACTGCATTGTCGGAACTAGAAGCACAAGCATTTCGCTACACTCGCATTAACATCTGCTAACCATGTGTATGTGACTAATAAATTTGATTTGATTTGATTTGATTTGATTTGATGTGATGTAGACTGGAAAATAAAAAAGCCCTACTCACTGAAATAGTCTTCAGATGTTTGCACCATGTACCAAGACATACGTGATGGTAAAAGCTACACTTTGAATGTGAAATTTAACTTGTAATGGCAACTGTATAGCTGCTGTAACTACACACATCTTTCAAAACAAGCAGAGTGTAGGTAGTAATCAGTGTGTGGTATGTCCAACACAACTTTCCTCTTGGGGACAATAAGAGTGGATYGTATTGTATACTGTATACTGTCTGTGTCTGTGTGCCAAGGCTACAGTGTTACTTCAGGTCAGGAGAGGCTTCTCTCTCTCTCTCTCTGCTTTCCAGAGAACCATCATACCAACAGACGTGGAGATGAGAGGTTTGCGGATGTTGGATAAATGTGAAATATCGACCTGGGCTTGTAAGATCAAGTTACTTATGAGAAGCACAAGAGAGGTGAGGACTCTGTGCCACCATGCCTGCATTAGCTACAGGTCTGAGAGGACACACACAAACACACACACACCAATTCCTTATTACACTCTCTTCACTCATGTGTACTTCTGTGCTAAAAGCTATCTCCCACTTCTTACCATCCTTTTTCTCTCTCTCCCTCTCTCGCACTCTCCCTCTCTCTCCCCTTTCAATTCAATTCAATTCAAGGGGCTTTATTGGTATTTGAAACATATGTTTACATTGCCAAAGCAAGTGAAATAGATAATAACCAAAGTGAAATAAACAATAAAATGAACAGTAAACATTACAATCACAAAAGTTCCAAAAGAACAAAGTGATTTAAAATGTCATATGTCTATATACAGTGTTGTAATGATGTGCAAACAATTAAAATACAAAAGKGTAAATAAATAAACATAAATATGGGTTGTATTTACAATGGTGTTTATTTTTTTATTTCACCTTTATTTAATCAGGTAGGCTAGTTGAGAACAAGTTCTCATTTGCAACTGCGACCTGGCCAAGATAAAGCAAAGCAGTTYGTCACACACACAACAACACAGAGTTACACATGGAATAAACAAACATACAAAAAAAAATCTATATACAGCATGTGCAAATGAGGTAGGATAAGAGAGGTAAGG
>NW_019944677.1:3526-7519 GCF_002910315.2 Salvelinus sp. IW2-2015
GGGCATCAAGCTTAGATTGTAGGATGGCTGGGGTGTTAAGCATGTCCCAGTTTAGGTCACCTGGCAGCACTTGCTCTGAAGATAGATGGGGGGCAATCAGTTCACATATGGTGTCCAGGGAACAGCTGGGGGCAGAGGGTGGTCTATAGCAAGCGGCAACGGTGAGAGACTTGTTTCTGGAAWGGTGCATTTTTAAAAGTAGAAGCTCAAATTGTTTGGGTACAGACCTGGATAGTAAGACAGAACTCTGCAGGCTATCTCTGCAGTAGATTGCAACACCGCCCCCTTTGGCAGTTCTATCTGTGGGAAAATGTTGTAGTTAGGGATGGAAATTTCAGGGTTTTTGGTGGTCTTCCTGAGCCTGGATTCAGACACGGCTAGGACATTCGGGTTGGCAGAGTGTGCTAGGGCAGTGAATAAAACAAACTTAGGGAGGAGGCTTCTAATGTTAACATGCATGAAACCAAGGCTTTTACGGTTACAGAAGTCAGCAAATTATAGCGCCTGGGGAACGGGAGTGGAGCTAGGCACTGCAGGGCCTGGATTAACCTCCACATCAGCAGAGGAACAGAGGAGGAGTAGGATGGGTACGGCTAAAGGCTAAAATGACTGGTCGTCTAGTACGTTCAGAACAGAGAGAATTTCAAAACAGGAGCAGATTTCTGGGCACGGTAGAATAGATTCAAGGCATAATGTACAGACAAAGGAATGGTAGGATATGGATACAGTGAGGGTAAACCTGTGCCTAGAGTGACGATGAAAGAGATATTRTCCCTAGAAATATAATTTAAACCAGGTGAGGTCACTGCATGTGTGGTAGGTGGAACTAAAGTGTTAAATAAGGCGTATTGAGCAGGGCTAGAGGCTCTACAGTGAAATAAGGCAATAAATACTAACCAAAACAGMAATGGACAAGGCATATTGACGTTAGCGAGAGRCATGCATAGCCGAGTGATCATAGGAGTCCAGTGAGTGGCTTCAGGCAGCTTGCGGGCCGGGGCTAGCAAGCTAACAGAAGGGCCTTGGAGGGACGTTGCAACGGAAGAAAGTCTGTTGTGGCCCTCTCGTGCTATTACATCAGCAGATGGATCAGCAGGGCTCCGTGTGGTAAACCAGGCCAAAAAAGAGATATTATAGCCCAAGTAGTGGCTGATGGACCTCTTTGGCTAGCCGGGAGATGGGCCTAGCAAGGCTAGCTCCAGGCTAATTGGTTATTGCTTCGGGACAGTGACGTTAGCCAGGAGTGGCCAGGTACAGTCGACGTGTGTTTTTGTCTTGTCCCTTCCTGTCACTGTGTAAAAATTATTTTTACAAAAAAAAAATCCCGTATATATATTTAATCTTTTAATATCACTTTCTAACCTACGGACTGAATATACTCTCCTGCAACCGGCCTCAGCCAATGTGGACGGATATGCTATTTTTATACTTAAGAACTCATCAACTAATCAAAAGATAGCCAGCTAACTGGCTACCAGCTAACTGGCTACTGTTAGCCATGGCCCGCTAGCTGTCTAAAGTACATCGGACTGTTAGCTTAAGAGGCCCATCGGACAAATTCTTTGGCCACTATACACCATACGGAGCCCTGCTGATCCGTCATCTGAACCGTCGCCTGAACCGGAACCACAACAGATGCTAGCCAGCTAACTAGCTACTAGCTAGTAGTCAGCTAGCGGTCATCAGCACTCTAGCACGGACAACTCTCTGCACAGCGCGACTCAACCAGAGCAATTCTGACTTCTTTTTCTCCATATCTCCGCATTCCTACCGCAAGCTCTGAACCTTTTATTTTATTTTCTTCACCTGGATCACGCAGCTAGCTAGCTGCTATTCGAGTGGCCACTCCTGGCTAACGTCACTGTCCCGAAGCAATAACAATTAGCCTGGAGCTAGCCTTGCTAGGCCCAGTCTCCCGGCTAGCCAAAGAGGTCCATCAGCCACTACTTGGGCTATAAATATCTCTTTTTTGGACTGGTTTACCACACGGAGCCCTGCTGATCCATCTGCTGGCTATAGCACGAGAGGGCCACAACAGACTTTCTTCCGTTGCAACGTCCCTCCAAGGCCCTTCTGTTAGCTTGCTAGCCCCGGCCCGCAAGCTGCCTGAAGCCACTCACTGGACTCCTATGATCACTCGGCTATGCATGCCTCCGCTAACGTCAATATGCCTTGTCCATTTCTGTTTTGTTAGTATTTAATTGCCTTATTTCACTGTAGAGCCTCTAGCCCTGCTCAATACGCCTATTTAACACTTTAGTTCCACCTACCACACATGCAGTGACCTCACCTGGTTTAAATTATATTTCTAGGAAATATCTCTTTCATCGTCACTCTAGGCACAGGTTTACCCTCACTGTATCCATATCCTACCATTCCTTTGTCTGTACATTATGCCTTGAAATCTATTCTACGTGCCCAGAAATCTGCTCCTGTTTGAAATTCTCTCTGTTCTGAACGTACTAGACGACCAGTCATTTTAGCTTTAGCCGTACCCATCCTACTCCTCCTCTGTTCCTCTGCTTGATGTGGAGGTTAATCCAGGCCCTGCAGTGCCTAGCTCCACTCCCGTCCCAGGCGCTATAATTTGCTGACTTCTTAACGTAAAAGCCTGGGTTCATGCATGTATTAGAAGCCTCCTCCCTAAGTTTGTTTATCACGCCCTAGCACACTCTGCCAACCCGAATGTCCTAGCCGTGTCTGAATCCAGGCTCAGGAGACCACCAAAAACCCTGAAATTTCCACCCTAACTACAATTTTCCCACAGATAGACTGCCAAAGGGGCGGTGTTGCAATCTACTGCAGAGATAGCCTGCAGAGTTCTGTCTTACTATCCAAGGTCTGTACCCAAACAATTTGAGCTTCTACTTTTAAAAATCACCTTTCAGAAACAAGTTCTTCACCGTTGCCGCTTGCTATAGACCACCTCTGCCCAGCTGTTCCCTGGACACCATATGTGAACTGATTGCCCCCATCTTCTTCAGAGCAAGTGCTGCCAGGTGACCTAAACTGGGACATGCTTAACCCCCAGCCATCCTACAATCTAAGCTTGATGCCCTCAATCTCTTACAACACTAATGAAACCCACCAGGTACAAACCCCAAAATCCGTAAACACGGGCACCCTCATAGATATCATCCTAACCACTTGCCCTCCAAATACACCTCTGCTGTTTTTAACCAGATCTCAGCGATCACTGCCTCATTGCCTGCATCCGTAACGGGTCTGCGGTCAAGCGACCACTCTCATCACTATCAAACGCTCCCATAAAACACTTCAGCGAGCAGGCCTTCCTCACCATCTTAAATAAGCATGCCCTTCAAAAAAATGTAGAACCAGGAACAGATATAGCCCTTGGTCCTCTCCAGACCTGACTGCCCTTGACCAGCACAAAAAACATCCTGTGGGTTCTGCATTAGCATCGAATAGCCCCCGTGATATGCAACTTTTCAGGGAAGTCAGGAACAAATATACACAGGCAGTTAAGAAAAGCTAAGGCTAACTCAAAAAGTTCTGGGGCACTGTAAGTCCATGGAGAAGAGCACCTCCTCCAGCTGCTCACTGCACTGAGGCTAGGAAACATTGTCACACCGATAAATCACTATAACTGAGAATTTCAATAAAGCATTTTTCTAACGGCTGGCCATGCTTTCACTGGCTAACCCTACCCCGGTCACAGCCCTGCACTCCCCACAGCCAACTCGCCAAGCCCCCACCATTTCTCCTTCACCCAAATCCAGATAGCCGATGTTCTTAAAGAACTGCAAAACCTGGACCCTTACAAATCAGCCGGGCTAGACAATCTGGCCCTCTCTATTTTAAAATGATATGCTGAAATTGTTGCAACCCCTATTACTATTACCTCTCTTTCGTATTCCAAAGATTGGAAAGCTGCCGCGGTCATCCCCCTCTTCAAAGGTGAGACACTCTAGACCCGAATTGCTACAGACCTATATCTATCTACCCTGCCTTATAAGTCTTCGGAAGCCAGTC
>NW_019944677.1:10330-16902 GCF_002910315.2 Salvelinus sp. IW2-2015
TTGCAAAACACAACAAACTATACCTACCTTGGCCTAAACATCAGCACCACAGGTAACTTCCACAAAGCTGTGAACGATCTGAAGACAAGGCAAGAAGCCTTCTATGCCATCAAAAGGAATATAAAATTTGACATACCAATTAGGATCTGGTTAAAAGTACTTGAATCAGTTATAGAACCATTGCCCTTATGGTTGGGAGGTCTGGGTCGCTCACCAACCAAGAATTCCTGCCAAATGTATGACCATATTAGAGACACATATTTCCTCAGATTACACAGACCCACAAAGAATTCGAAAACAAGTTACATTTTGATAAACTCCCATATCTATTGGGTGAAATACCACACTGTGCAATCACAGCAGCAAGATTTGTGACCTGTTGCCACAAGAAAAGGGCAACCGGTGAATAATGTTTTTCTTCCAAGTGCCGTAGCAGTCAACGTGTGTTTTTCTTGTCCCTTCCTGTCACTGTAAAAATATTTTTACAAAAAAAAAATCCCGTATATATATTTAATTTTTAATATCACTTTCTACTACGGACTGAATATACCTCTCCTGCAACCGCCTCACCAATTGGTACGGATATGCTATTTTATACTTAAGAACTCATCAATCATCAAAAATAGCCACTAACTGGCTACCAGCTAACTGGCTACTAGCCATGGCCCGCTAGCTGTCTAAAGTACATCGGACTTGTTAGCTTAAGAGGCCCATCGGACAAATTCTTTGGCCACTATACCCACCATACGGAGCCCTGCTGATCCGTCATCTGAACTCGCCTGAACCGGAACCACAACAAGATGCTAGCCAGCTAACTAGCTACTAGCTAGTAGTCAGCTAGCGGTCATCAGCACTCTAGCACGGACAACTCTCTCTGCACAGCGCGACTCAACCAGACAATTCTGAACTTCTTTTCTCCATATCTCCGGATTCCTACCGCAAGCTCTGAACCTTTTATTTATTTATTTTCTTCACCTGGATCACCGCAGCTAGCTAGCTGCTATTCGAGTCTTGGAAGAAAAACATTATTCACCGGTTGCCCTTTTCTTGTGGCAACAGGTCACAAATCTTGCTGCTGTGATTGCACAGTGTGGTATTTCACCCAATAGATATGGGAGTTTATCAAAATGTAAYTTGTTTTCGAATTCTTTGTGGGTCTGTGTAATCTGAGGGAAATATGTGTCTCTAAWATSGTCATACATTTGGCAGGAATTCTTGGTTGGTGAGCGAACCCCAGACCTCCCAACCATAAAGGGCAATGGGTTCTATAACTGATTCAAGTACTTTTAACCAGATCCTAATTGGTATGTCAAATTTTATATTCCTTTTGATGGCATAGAAGGCCCTTCTTGCCTTGTCTCTCAGATCGTTCACAGCTTTGTGGAAGTTACCTGTGGTGATGTTTAGGCCAAGGTAGGTATAGTTTGTTGTGTGCTCTAGGGCAACATTGTCTAGATGGAATTTGTATTTGTGGTCCTGGCAACTGGACCTTTTTTGGAACACCATTATTTTGGTCTTACTGAGATTTACTGTCAGGGCCCAGGTCTGGCAGAATCTGTGTAAAAGATCTAGGTTCTGCTCTAGGCCCTCCTTGGTTGGTGACAGAAACACCAGATCATCAGCAAATAGTAGACATTTGACTTCAGATTCTAGTAGGGTGAGGCCGGGTGCTGCAGAGTGTTCTACTGCCCTCGCCAATTCGTTGATATATATGTTGAAGAGGGTGGGGCTTAAGCTGCATCCCTGTCTCACCCCACGGCCTTGTGGGACAAATGTGTGTTTTTTGCCTATTTTAACCGCACACTTCTTGTTTGTGTACATGGATATTATAATGGTCTATGTTTTTCCCCCAACACCACTTTCCATCAATTTGTAAATCAGATCCTCATGCAAAATTGAGTCAGAAACCTTTTTGAAATCAATAAAGCATGAGAAGTCTTTGCTTTTGTTTTGGTTCATTTGTTTGTCAATTAGGGTTTGCAGGGTGAATATGTGGTCTGTCGGTAAAAATACAATTTGACATTTGCTCAGTACATTGTACTGAGGAAATTAGGAAATGAGTCTGCTGTTAATGATAATGCAGAGGATTTCCCCAAGGTTGCTGTTGACGCATATCCCATTGTAGTTATTTGTCTCAAATTTGTCTCCACTTTTGTGGCCTGGGGTGATCAGTCCTTGTTTCCAAATATTGGGGAAGATGCCAGAGCTCCCTCCCTCTCACACTCTGTCACTTCTCGCACACCTCCTTTTGTCAGGTTCTCTCCTCTGCTCCTCTATTATCTTTGGTGTGAAACATCAGAGTTCAGTCTGAGGCTAAAGGCTGACATGTAAAGTCTCAGAGACACTCAGAGAGATGCCATCGCCTGCGTATGAGATGTCACCCTATTCCCCAAATAGTACACTACTTTGAACAGAGTCCTATTGGTTCCACCCTATTCCTTATTTATTGTGCTACCATTTACAAGAGTCCGAAAGACCCTGGCCAAAAGCAGTGCACTAAATAGGAAATAGGGTCTGATTTTGGACGTAGCCATGGGATGAATTAGAACTTGTTGTATTGAGCTGTCAATCAAACGGCAACATAGTTACCACAGTGTGGGTTTCCTGCTTCGGATTAGTGACATTTGTCAAACTTGTAATAGTGTTACAATTATGTTTCTGATGTTTTCAAATACGGGTGTTTCAACAAGTTGTCTATCATGTTATGTTACTCTGAGGCTGCGTCCCAATAAGAACTTATTTTCTATATAGTGCGCTACTTTTGACCAGAGCCCTATGGACCTAGAGTGACATATATAGGCAACAGGGTGGCATTTGAGATGCTGTCCGAGCCTCATAACAGACACATAACTCTCCAGAGGACTGGGGGATGAGCCTCATAACAGACACATAACCCTCCAGAGGACTGGGGGACGAGCCTCATAACAGACACATAACCCTCCAGAGGACTGGGGGACGAGCCTCATNGACATCATTGGTGTATACAGAGAAGAGAGTCGGCCCGAGAATTGAACCCTGTGGCACCCCATAGAGACTGCAAGAGGTCCGGACAACAGGCCCTCCGATTTGACACACTGAACTCTATCAGAKAAGTRGTTGGTGAACCAGGTGAGGCAATCATTTGAGAAACCAAGGCTGTTGAGTCTGCCAATAAGAATGTAGTGATTGATAGAGTCGAAAGCCTTGGCCAGGTCGATGAATACGGCTGCACAGTAACGTCTCTTATCGATGACGGTTATGATATCATTTAGGACCTTGAGCATGGCTGAGGTGCACCCACCCCGAGGTGCACCCAAGCTCTGAAATCAGATTGCATAGCGGAGAAGGTACGGTGGGATTCGAAGTGGTCGGTAATCTGTTTGTTGACTTGGCTTTCGAAGACCTTATAAAGGCAGGGTAGGATAGATATAGGTCTGTAGCAATTCAGGTCTAGAGTGTCTCCCCCTTTGAAGAGGGGGATGACCACGGCAGCTTTCCAATCTTTGGGAATACGAAAGAGAGTATTAGTAATAGTAATAGGGGTTGCAACAATTCCAGCATATCATTTTAAATAGAGAGGGTCCAGATTGTCTAGCCCGGCTGATTTGTAAGGGTCCAGGTTTTGCAGTTCTTTAAGAACATCGGCTATCTAGATTTGGGTGAAGGAGAAATGGTGGGGGCTTGGGCGAGTTGCTGTTGGGAGTGCAGGGCTGTTGACCGGGGTAGGGTTAGCCAGGTGGAAAGCATGGCCAGTCGTAGAAAAATGCTTATTGAAATTCTCAGTTATAGTGGATTTATCGGTGGTGACAGTGTTTCCTAGCCTCAGTGCAGTGGGCAGCTGGGAGGAGGTGCTCTTATTCTCCATGGACTTTACAGTGCCCCAGAACTTTTTTGAGTTAGCCTTAGCTTTTCTTAACTGCCTGTGTATATTTGTTCCTGACTTCCCTGAAAAGTTGCATATCACGGGGGCTATTCGATGCTAATGCAGAACGCCACAGGATGTTTTTTGTGCTGGTCAAGGGCAGTCAGGTCTGGAGAGAACCAAGGGCTATATCTGTTCCTGGTTCTACATTTTTTGAAAGGGGCATGCTTATTTAAGATGGTGAGGAAGGCCTGCTCGCTGAAGTGTTTTAGGGAGCGTTTGATAGTGATGAGGGGTGGTCGCTTGACTGCAGACCCGTTACAGATGCAGGCAATGAGGCAGGGATCGCTGAGATCTTGGTTAATAACAGCAGAGGTGTATTTGGAGGGCAAGTTGGTTAGGATGATATCTATGAGGGTGCCCGTGTTTACGAATTTGGGGTTGTACCTGGTGGGTTCATTGATAGTTTGTAAGAGATTGAGGGCATCAAGCTTAGATTGTAGCATGGCTGGGGTGTTAAGCATGTCCCAGTTTAGGTCACCTAGCAGCACTTGCTGATAGATGGGGGGAAATCAGTTCACATATGGTGTCCAGGGAACAGCTGGGGCAGAAGGTGGTCTATAGCAAGCGGCAATGGTGAGAGACTTGTTTCTGGAAAGGTGCATTTTGAAAAGTAGAAGCTCAAATTGTTTGGGTACAGACCTGGATAGTAAGACAGAACTCTGCAGGCTATCTCTGCAGTAGATTGCAACACCGCCCCCTTTGGCAGTTCTATCTTGTCGGAAAATGTTGTAGTTAGGGATGGACATTTCTGGGTTTTTGGTGGTCTTCCTGAGCTAGGATTCAGACACGGCTAGGACATCCGGGTTGGCAGAGTGTGCTAGGGCAGTGATTAAAACAAACTTAGGGAGGAGGCTTCTAATGTTAACATGCATGAAACCAAGGCTTTTACGGTTACAGAAGTCAGCAAATTATAGCGCCTGGGGAATGGGAGTGGCGCTAGGCACTGCAGGGCTGGGCTGGATTTAACCTCCACTAATCAGCAGAGGAACTGTAGGAGGTAGTAGATAAGGGTACGTTGCTAAAGGTCTTAAAAATGACTGGTCGTTCTAGTACGTTTCATGTCAACAATTAGGAATTTCAAAACCATTGAAGGGGCAGAATTTCTGCACGGTAGATATATAGATTCTAAGGCATAATGTAATGACATCTAAGATATGGTAAGTGTTATATGGATATATCAGTGGGGTAAACCTGTGCTAAGAGTTGACGATTTGAAAGAGAATATTGTCCTAGAATATTATAATTTAAACCCGGTGAGGGTCACTGCATGTGTGGTAGGTGGAACTATGGTGTTAAATAAGGCATATTGAGGCAGGCTAGAGGGCTCTACAGTGAATATAAGGGCAATAAATAACTAACAAATAAAGCATGTAAAGGCATATTGACGTTAGCGAGAGGGCCATGAGTAGTGCGAGTGATCATGAAGTCCAGTGAGTGGGCTTTCAGGCAGCTTGTCTGGGCTCTGGGCTATAGCAAGTTCTTATACTAGAAAGGCCTTGGAGGGGACTGTTGCGACGGATAGAAAGTCTGTTTGTGGCCCTCTCTGGCTATTAACAACATCCAGATGATCAGCAAGTGGCTCGTGTGGTAACCGGCCAATTGCAGAATAGGGATAATAGTGGGCAAAGAATTGTCCGGTGGGCCTCTAAGCTAACAGTCCGATGTGCTCATGGACAGGCTAGCAGGCCGCCGGCTAGCAATGCTACCGGATGGATTTCAAGGGGACGAAAGCGACGGCGGAGCCAGTTGAGAAAAACGCCATCGGGCGAATCACGTCGATGGTCCAGTCATGATGAGTCGGCGGTTTTGGTCCAAGCCAAGTTGGCAAAAAGTAGATTATTATAGCCGCAAGTAGTGGCTGATGGACCTCTTTGGCTAGCCGGGAGATGGGGCTAGCAAGGCTAGCTCAGGATAATTGTTATTGCTTCTGGGACAGTGACGTCTAGCAGGAGTGGCCACCGAATAAGCAGCTAGCTAGCTGGCGGTGATCCAGGTGAAGAAAATAAATAATAAAAAGGTTCAGAGCTTGCGGTAGGGAATCGGAGATATGGAGAAAAGAATCAGACATTGCTCTGGTATTGAGTCGCGCTGGTGCAGACGGAGATTGTCCGTGCGTAGAGAGTGCGTGATGACCGCTAGCTGACTACAGCCTGAGCTAGTTAGCTGGCTAGCATCTGTTGTGGTTCCCGGTTTCAGGCGACCGGTCAGATGACGATCAGCAGGGCTCCGTATGCGTGGTATAGGGCCAAAGAATTTGTCGATGGGCCTCTTAAGCCTAACAGTCCGATGCACTTTAGACAGCTAGCGGGCCATGGCTAACTAGTAGCCAGTTAGCTGGAAGCCAGTTGTATCTGGTAGCTTTTGATGAGTTGATGAGTTCTTAAGTATAAAAATAGCAGTCGCGTCCACATTGGTTGAGGCGGTTGCAGGAGAGTATATTCACCGTCCGTAGTATAGAAAGTGATATTAAAAATATAAATATATATACGGAGTTTTTCTTTGGGTAAAAATAATTGTTTACAAGTGGACAGGAAGGGACCAAGACAACAACACACGTGCGACTGCTACCGATCTTGGAAGAAAAAAATTATTCACCGGTTGCCCTTTTCTGTGCAACAAGGTCACAAATCTGCTGCTTTGTGATTGGCAACAGTGGTGGTATTTCACC
>NW_019944677.1:21551-40923 GCF_002910315.2 Salvelinus sp. IW2-2015
CCAGAGGACTGGGGGACGAGCCTCATAACAGACACATAACCCTCCAGAGGACTGGGGGACGAGCCTCATAACAGACACATAACCCTCCAGAGGACAAGGGGAAATGAGAACACACTAGAACAAAGGGTTGATTCAGAACTACAGGATATTAGTTACAGGGAAACGATGCCTGTGACAGATATAGATAGCAGGTATGCATGCGTGCCTGCGTGCGTGCCTGCGTGCGTGCCTGCGTGCATCCGTGCCTACTTGCGTGTGTGCACATCTGTGTTTGTTTATAATTACAAATAAAGCCTGTCAATTATACAGACAGTGTTCTATTGTAAATAAACAAAATATTAGCCACGAGCTCCGGCTCCAAGGGAAACGTGTTTAAGCCCAGTGACAGGCACTCGTTATTTATGCCTAAACTTAGTGCCTAACTTAACCAGCCGGGAGGTGCCGGCGACAGCAGCAGAGCAAACCAGGATGTCCAAAACACATTTGACGTTTGGAGAAACATGGACAAAAGTCGGAATCTGAAGTCAAATTGGTCAAACTGTGAGACAGAAAGAGAGCAGATATGGGGCTACTGCACAGAGCAGCAAAAGAGAAAGGAGGGGATATCTCTCGCTGTCTCTGTCTCTGTCTCTGTCTCTGTCTCTGTCTGTCTCACTCTGTCTCTCTTTCTCTCTGTCTGTCTCTCTCTCTCTCCATGTCTCTGTCTCTCTCTCTGTCTCTCTCTCTCCATGTCTCTGTCTCTCTGTCTCTCTCTGTCTCTCTGCGTCTCTCTCTGTCTCTCTCTCTCCATGTCTCTGTCTGTCTCTCTGTCTCTCTGTCTCTGTCTCTCTCTCTGTCTCTCTCTCTCCATGTCTCTGTCTCAATTAAATTCAATTCAAGGGGCTTTATTGGCATGGGAAACATATGTTAACATTGCCAAAGCAAGTGAGGTAGATAATATACAAAAGTGAAAAAAACAAAAAAATGAACAGTAAACATTACACTCACAGAAGTTCCAAAAGAATGAAGACATTATAAATGTCATATTATGTACATATACAGTGTTGTAACGATGTACAAATGGTTAAAGTACAAAAGGGAAATTACTAAACATAAATATGGGTTGTATTTACAATTGTGTTTGTCCTTCACTGGTTGACCTTTTCCTGTGGCAACAGGTCACAAATCTTGCTGCTGTGATGGCACACTGTGGTATTTCACCCAATAGATATGGGACTTTATCAAAATCGGGTTTGTTTTCGAATTCTTTGTGGATCTGTGTAATCTGAGGGAAATATGTGTCTCTATTATGGTCATACATTGGGCAGGAGGTTAGGAAGTGCAGCTCAGTTTCCACCTCATTTTGTGGGCAGTGTGCACATAACCTGTCTTCTCTTGAGAGCCAGGTCTGCCTACCCATACATCTCCATTTTGGATAGATAACTCTTCGTTTTGTTGATTGTTTAGTGTGTATGGCTGACTAGTAGACTGAGGGATAATGACTGACTGGTAGACTGAGAAGGATAATGACTGACTGTTAGACGAGGGGAAGGGGCAAGCGTGACTGACTGGTAGCCTGAGGGGGATAATGATGACTGTTAGCGGAGGGGAAAGTGACTGACTGGTAGACTGAGGGGATAATGACTGACTGGTAGACGAGGGGGAATGACTGACTGGTAGACTGAGGGGATAATGCTGACTGGAATGAAGGGGATAGTGACTGACTGTTAGACTGAGGGGTAATTGACTTGACTGGTAGACTGAAGGGGATAATGACTGACTGGTAGGACTGGAGGGGATAATGACTGACTGGTAAACTGAGGGGGATAGTGAACTGACTGGTAGACTGAGGGGGATAATGAAGCAGACTGGTAAGACTGATGGGATAAATGACTGACTGGTAAACTGACGGGGATAGTGACTGACTGGTAGACTGAGGGGATAGTGACTGACTGGTAGACTGAGGGGGTAATGACTGAGTGGTAGACTAAGAGGAGATAATGATGACGGGTAGACTGAGGATACATGAGACTTAGACTGAAGGGGATAATGACTGACTGGTAAAACTGAGGGGGATAGTGACTGACTTGTAGACTGAGGGGGATAATGACTGACTGGTAGACTGAGGGGGGTAGTGACTGACTGTTAGACTGAGGGGGATTAATGAACTGACTGGTAGACCGCAGGTGGATAATGACTGACTGTAACTGAGGGGATAATGACTGACTGGTAACTGAGGATAGTGGCTGACTGTAGACTGAGGGGGATAATGACTGACTGGTAGACTGAAGGGGATAATGACTGACTGGTAGACTGAGGGGATAATGACTGACTGGTAAACTGAAGGGGATAATGACTGACTGGTAGACTGAGGGGGATAATGAGGGACTGGTAGACTGATAGGGATAATGGACTGACTGTTAGACTGAAGGGGATAATGACTGACTGGTAGGACTGAGGGGCGATAATGACTGACTGGAAAATGACGGGGATAGTGACTGTACTGGTAGACTGAGGGGATAGTGACTGACTGTAGACTGAGGGGGGTAATGACTGACTGGTAGACTAAGAGGGATAAGACTGACTGGTAGACTGAAGGGATAATGACTGACTGGTAGACTGAGGGGATAATGATGACTGGATAACTGAGGGGGGATAAGTGACTGACTGGTAAGACTGAGGGGATAATGAGGGACTGGTTGACTGATGGGGATAATGACTGACTGTAGACTGAGGGGATAATGAGGACTGGTAGACTGAGGGGATAATGACTGACTGGTAGACCGAGGTGGATAATGACTGACTGGTAGACTGAGGGGGATGGTGAGGGCCTTAGAGTTGGGTCAGGAGTTTCTCCTGGCCAGTTCACATGGACAACTCCTGTCCCTATGACTGAACAAATGAATTAATGATAAACAAACGAATGAACGAAAGAATGAACAATAATAAATATCAGTGGTGTAAAGTACTTATTAAGTAAAAATACTTTGAAAGTACTACTTAAGTCGTTTTTTGGGGTATCTGTACTTTACTTTAGTATTTATATTTTTGAGAACTTTTACTTTTACTTCACTACATTCCTAAAGAAAAGATTGTACTTTTTACTCCATACATTTTCCCTGACAACCCAAATTACTCGTTATATTTTGATGCTTAGCAAGACAGGAAAATTGTGAAATTTCACACACTTATCAAGAGAACATCCCTACTCCCTAAGTCTGGCGAACCACTAAAAAACAAAGGCATCTTTTGTAAATAATGTCTGAGTGTTGGATTGTGCCCCTGGCTATCCATACATTTTAAAAACAAGAAAATGGTACCGTCTGCTTTGCTTAATAATAAGGAATTTGAAATGGTTTGTACCTTTACTTTTGATACTTAAATATATTTGAGCAATTCCATTTACTTTGATACCTAAGTAAATTTAAAAACCAAATACATTTAGACTTTTTCTTAAGTAGTATTTTACTGGGTGACTTTCACTTTTACTTGAGTAAATTTCTATTAAGGTATTTATACTTTTACTCAAGTATGACAATTGGGTACTTTTTCCACCACTGATATATAGATAGATAGAAATGAATGAATGAAAGAATAAATAAATGAATACATAAATACATGAATAAATACATAAATAAACAAGTACATAAATGACCAAAAGCAAATCACATGTGTGTCACATGTATGAAGAACAGAAGCTATAGCTGGCTTGTAATGGAGAGAAAAACTAGAAACAGACATCTCTTCAGAGAAATGCCAGCAAGCTAACATATTGCATGTGTTTGAGTCTGAGTGCATCTGAGCCACACACCCACGCACGCACAGATACACACACACACACACAGACACACACACACACCCACACACAATGTATACAAACACACACACACAAAACATACACAAACAAACACACACACACAAACACACACAAACAAACACACACACACACATGCGCACACTCGCACGCATGCACCGATACACACACACACACACACACAACGCATTCAAACACACAAACAACACACACAAACACACACACAAACACAAACACAAACACACACAACATGTGAGGGGTGGGAGGCGTAGGCAGAGTACGGCTGTGAATGGGTTTTTATTTTCATCCCACCCAGCACCAAATTACACAACACCACATATCAACCATTATGATTAAAGAGGCTTTTTTTCTTCTATGCTTCTTTCTAGTTTCCCTGAGTAGGAATTCAGTCTGGGGGAGGGGGAGAGAGAGACAGAGAGAGACAGGAGAGAGAGAAAGACAGAGACAGAGACAGATAGAGACAGACAGAGACAGAGAGACAGAGAGAGACAGAGACATGGAGAGAGAGAGGCAGAGAGAGACAGAGAGAGACGTAGAAAGACAGAGAGACGTAGAGAGACAGAGAGAGATGTAGAGAGACAGAGAGAGCAGAGTCTACACCTTCACTATGGTGAATCACTAAAACAATACAGAAATACACTATGGAAAAAGAAGGAACAGCACGTCAGATATCAGCTCAATGTAATTGAAGAATCCATAGACTCTAACCACTTCTGGGAAAATTGAACACACTAAACAAACAACAAAACGAAGAGTTATCTATCCAAAATGGAGATGTATGGGTAAACCACTTTTGCCAATCTTTTTGGCTCTATAACAAGAACAAACAGCAAAAACATATACATGATCAAATACAAATCTTAGAATCAACTATTAAAGACTACCAGAACCCACTGGATTCTCCAATTACCTTGAATGAGCTACAGGACAAAATAAAAACCCTCCAACCCAAAAAGGCATGTGGTGTTGATGGTATCCTTAATGAAATGATCAAATATACAGACAACAAATTCCAAATGATTATACTAAAACTCTTTAACATCATCCTTATGGAGACAAATTTGACCCCAATAACTACCGTGGGATATGCGTCAACAGCAACCTTGGAAAATCCTCTGCATTATCATTAACACAGACTCGTACATTTCCTTAGTGAAAACAATGTACTGAGCAAATGTCAAATTGTCTTCTTACCAAATTACTGTACGACAGACTACGTATTCACCCTGCACACCCTAATTGGCAAACAAACAAACCAAAACAAAGGCAAAGTCTTCTCATGCTTTGTTGATTTCAAAAAAGCCTTCGACTCAATTTGACATGAGGGTCTGCTATACAAATTGATGGAAAGTGGTGTTGGGGGAAAACATAAAACATTATAAATCCATGTAAACAAACAACAAGTGTGCGGTTAAAATAGGCAAAAAACACACACATTTCTTCCCACAGGACCGTGGGGTGAGACAGGGATGCAGCTTAAGCCCCACCTTCTTCAACATATATATCAACGAATTGGCGAGGGCAGTAGAACACTCTGCAGCACCCGGCCTCACCCTACTAGAATCTGAAGTCAAATGTCTACTATTTGCTGATGATCTGGTGTTTCTGTCACCAACCAAGGAGGGCCTAGAGCAGAACCTAGATCTTTTACACAGATTCTGCCAGACCTGGGCCCTGACAGTAAATCTCAGTAAGACCAAAATAATGGTGTTCCAAAAAAGGTCCAGTTGCCAGGACCACAAATACAAATTCCATCTAGACAATGTTGCCCTAGAGCACACAACAAACTATACTACCTTGGCCTAAACATCACCACAGGTAACTTCCACAAAGCTGTGAACGATCTGAGAGACAAGGCAAGAAGGGCCTTCTATGCATCAAAAGGAATATAAAATTTGACATACCAATTAGGATCTGGTTAAAAATACTTTAAATCAGTTATAGAACCCATTGCCCTTTATGGTTGGGAGGTCTGGGGCTGCTCACCAACCAAGAATTCCTGCCAAATGTATGACCATTTAGAGACACATATTTCCCTCAGATTACACAGACCCACAAAGAATTCGAAAACAAATTACATTTTGATAAACTCCCATATCTATTGGGTGAAATACCACACTGTGCAATCACAGCAGCAAGATTTGTGACCTGTTGCCACAAGAAAAGGGCAACCGGTGAATCATTTTTTTCTTCCAAGATGCCGTAGCAGTCAGACGTGTGTTTTTGTCTTGTCCCTTCCTGTCACTTGTAAACATTGTTTTTACCAAAGAAAAATCCCGTATATATATTTAATATTTTAATATCACTTTCTATCTACGAACTGAATATACTCTCCTGCAACCCGCCTCACCCAATGCGGTACGGATCTGCTATTTTTATACTTAAGAACTCATCAACTCATCAAAAGCTAGCCAGATAACTGGCTTCCAGCTAACTGGCTACTAGTTAGCCATGGCCCGCTAGCTGTCTAAAGTACATCGGACTGTTAGCTTAACAGGCCCATCGGACAAATTCTTTGGCCACTATACCCACCATAACGGAGCCCTGCTGATCCGTCATCTGAACCGTCGCCTGAACCGGAACCACAACAGATGCTAGCCAGCTAACTAGCTACTAGCTAGTAGTCAGCTAGCGGTCATCAGCCACCTCTAGCACGGACAACTCTCGCCAGTCTGCACAGCGCGACTCAATCCAGAGCAATTGTGATTTCTTTTTCTCCATATCTCCGGATTCCTACCGCAAGCTCTGAACCTTTTATTTATTTATTTATTTTCTTCACCTGGATCACCGCAGCTAGCTAGCTGCTATTCGAGTGGCCACTCCTGGCTAACGTCACTGTCCCGAAGCAATAACCAATTAGCCTGAAGCTAGCCTTGCTAGGCCCATCTCCCGGCTAGCCAAAGAGGTCCATCAGCCACTACTTGGGCTATAATATCTATTTTTTGCCAACTGGCTTGGACCCCCGCCGACTCATCATGACTGGACCATCGACGTGATTCGCCCGATGGCGTTTTTCTTCAACTGGCTCCGCCGTCGCTTCGTCCCCTGAAATCCCATCCGGTAGCATGCTAGCCGGGGCCTGCTAGCTGTCCAGAGCACATCGGACTGTTAGCTTAAGAGGCCCACCGGACAAATTCTTTGCCACTATACCTATCTGCAATTGGCCTGGTTTACCACACGGAGCCTGCTGATCCATCTGCCGATGTAATAGCCAGAGAGGGCCACAACAGACTTTCTTCCGTCGCAACGTCCCTCCAAGGCCTTCTGTTAGCTTGCTAGCCCCGGCCCGCAAGCTGCCTGAAGCCACTCACGTACTTCTATGATCACGCGCTACGCATGCCTCTCGCTAACGTCAATATGCCTTGTCCATTGCTGTTTTGGTTAGTATTTATTGCCTTATTTCACTGTAGAGCCTCTAGCCCTGCTCAATATGCCTTATTTAACACATTAGTTCCACCTACCACACATGCAGTGACCTCACCGGGTTTAAATTATATTTTCTAGGGACAATATCTCTTTCATCGTCACTCTAGGCACAGGTTTACCCTCACTGTATCCATATCCTACCATTCCTTTGTCTGTACATTATGCCTTGAAATCTATCTACCTGTGCCCAGAAATCTGCCCCTGTTTTGAAATTCTCTTTGTTCTGAACGTACTAGACGACCAGTCATTTTAGCCTTTAGCCGTACCCTTATCCTACTCCTCCTCTGTTCCTCTGCTGATGTGGAGGTTAATTCCAGGCCTCTGCAGTGCCTAGCGCCACTCCCATTCCCCAGGCGCTATAATTTGCTGACTTCTGTAACCGTAAAAGCCTTGGTTTCATGCATGTTAACATTAGAAGCCTCCTCCCTAAGTTTGTTTTAATCACTGCCCTAGCACACTCTGCCACCGGATGTCCTAGCCGTGTCTGAATCCTAGCTCAGGAAGACCACCAAAAACCCAGAAATGTCCATCCCTAACTACAACATTTTCCGACAAGATAGAACTGCCAAAGGGGCGGGTTGCAATCTACTGCAGAGATAGCCTGCAGAGTTCTGTCTTACTATCCAGGTCTGTACCCAAACAATTTGAGCTTCTACTTTTCAAAAATGCACCTTTCCAGAAACAAGTCTCTCACCATTGCCGCTTGCTATAGACCACCTTCTGCCCAGCTGTCCCTGGACACCATATGTGAACTGATTTCCCCCATCTATCAGCAAGTGCTCTAGGTGACCTAAACTGGGACATGCTTAACACCCCAGCCATGCTACAATCTAAGCTTGATGCCCTCAATCTCTTACAAACTATCAATGAACCCACCAGGTACAACCCCAAATTCGTAAACACGGCACCCTCATAGATATCATCCTAACCAACTTGCCCTCCAAATACACCTCTGCTGTTATTAACCAAGATCTCAGCGATCCTGCCTCATTGCCTGCATCTGTAACGGGTCTGCAGTCAAGCGACCACCCCTCATCACTATCAAACGCTCCCTAAAACACTTCAGCGAGCAGGCCTTCCTCACCATCTTAAATAAGCATGCCCCTTTCAAAAAATGTAGAACCAGAACAGATATAGCCCTTGGTTCTCTCCAGACCTGACTGCCCTTGACCAGCACAAAAACATTCTGTGGCGTTCTGCATTAGCATCGAATAGCCCCGTGATATGCAACTTTTCAGGGAAGTCAGGAACAATATACACAGGCAGTTAAGAAAAGCTAAGGCTAACTCAAAAAAGTTCTGGGCACTGTAAAGTCCATGGAGAATAAGAGCACCTCCTCCCAGCTGCCCACTGCACTGAGGCTAGGAAACACTGTCACCACCGATAAATCCACTATAACTGAGAATTTCAATAAGCATTTTTCTAACGACTGGCCATGCTTTCCACCTGGCTAACCCTACCCCGGTCAACAGCCCTGCACTCCAACAGCAACTCGCCCAAGCCCCCACCATTTCTCCTTCACCCAAATCTAGATAGCCGATGTTCTTAAAGAACTGCAAAACCTGGACCTTACAAATCAGCCGGGCTAGACAATCTGGACCCTCTCTATTTAAAATGATATGCTGGAAATTGTTGCAACCCTATTACTATTACTAATACTCTCTTTCGTATTCCCAAGATTGGAAAGCTGCCGTGGTCATCCCCCTCTTCAAAGGGGAGACACTCTAGACCTGAATTGGCTACAGACCTATATCTATCCTACCCTGCCTTTATAAGTCTTCGAAAGCCAAGTCAACAAACAGATTACCGGACCACTTCGATCCCACCGTACCTTCTCCGCTATGCAATCTGATTTCAGAGCTTGGGTGCACCTCGGGGTGGGTGCACCTCAGCCATGCTCAAGGTCCTAAATGATATCATAACCGTCATCGATAAGAGACGTTACTGCTTGCAGCCGTATTCATCGGACCTGGCCAAGGCTTTCGACTCTATCAATCACTACATTCTTATTGGCAGACTCAACAGGCCTTGTTTCTCAAATGATTGCCTCACTGGTTCACCAACCCACTTCTCTGATAGAGTTTCAGTGTGTCAAATTCGGAGGGCCTGTTGTCCGGACCTCTTGCAGTCTCTATGGGGTGCACATGGGTTCAATTCTCGGGCCGACTCTCTTCTCTGTATTACACCAATGATGTCGCTCTCTGCTGCTGGTGATTCTCTGAACCACCTCTACGCAGACGACACCATTCTGTATACTTCTGGCCCTTCTTTGACATCTGTGAGTAACTACCCTCAGACGAGCTTCAATGCCATACAAACTCTCCTTCCGTGGTCCTCCAACCTGCTCTTAAATTGCAAGTAAAACTAAGTGCATGATCTTCAACCAATCACTGCCCGCACCTGCCCGCTCGTCCAGCATCACTATCTGGACGGTTTCTGGACTTAGAAATATGTGGACAATACAAATACCTAGGTGTCCTGGCTAGACTGTAAACTCTCCTTCCAGACTCACTTTAAGCATCTCCAATCCAAAAATGTAATCTAATCGGCTTCCTATTTCACAACAAAGCATCCTTCACTCATGCAAGCCAAACATACACTCGTAAAACTGACCATCCTACCGATCCTCGACTTCGGCGATGTCATCTATAGAATAGCCTCTAACACTCTACTCAACAAATTGGATGCAGTTTATCACAGTGCCATCCGTTTTGTCACCAAAGCCCAATATATTACCCACCACTGCGACCTGTAACACTCTCGTTGGCTGGGCCATCGCTTCACACTCGTCGCCAAACCCACTGCTCCAGGTCCATCTACAAGTCTCTGCTAGGTAAAGCCCGCTTTATCTCAGCTCACTGGTCACCATAGCAGCACCCACCCGTAGCACGCGCTCCAGCAGGTATATCTCACTGGTCACCCCCAAAGCCAATTCCTCCTTTGGCCGCCTCTCCTTCCAGTTCTCTGCTGCCAATGACTGGAACAAACTGTAACAATCTCTGAAGCTGGAGACTCTTACCTCCATCACTAGCTTTTAAGCACCAGCTGTCAGAGCAGAACTCACAGATCACTGCAACTGTACATAGCCCATCTTGTAAATAGCCCATCCAATCTACCTCATCCCATACTGTATTTATTTTATTTATCTTGCTCCTTTGCACCCCAGTATCTCTACTTGCACATTCATCTTCCGTACATACCTACCATTCCAGTGTTTAATGCTATATTGGTAGTTACTTCACCCACCATGGCTATTTATTGCTTACCTCTCTTATCCTACCTCATTTGCACGATGCTGTATAATAGATTTTTTTTTGTATGTTTGTTTATTCATGTGTAACTCTGTGTTGTTGTGTGTGTGACGAACTGCTTGGCTTTATTCTTGGCCAGGTCGCAGTTGCAAATGAGAACTTGTTCTCAACTAGCCTACCTGATTAAATAAAGGTGAAAATAAAAAAATAAACACCATTGTAAATACAACCCATATTATGTTTATTTATTTACCCTTTTGTATTTTTAATTGTTTGCACATCATTACAACACTGTATATAGACATATGACATTTTAAATCACTTTTGTTCTTTTGGAACTTTTGTGATTGTAATGTTTACTGTTCATTGTTATTGTTTATTTTCACTTTGGTTATTATCTATTTTCACTTGCTTTGCAATGTAAACATATGTTTCAAATACCAATAAAGCCCCTTGATTGAATTGAATTGAAAGGGGAGAGAGAGGGAGAGTGCGAGAGAGGAGAGAGAGAAAAAGGATGGTAAGAAGTGGGAGATACACATGAGTACAACATGAGTGAAGAGAGTGTAATAAGGAATTGGTGTGTGTGTGTTTGTGTGTGTCCTCTCAGACCTGTTAGCTAATGCAGGCGTGGTGGCACAGAGTCCTCACCTCTCTTGTGCTTCTCATAAGTAACTTGATCTTACAAGCCCAGGTCGATATCTTTCACATTTATCCAACATCCGCAAACCTCTCATCTCCACGTCGTGTTGGTATGATGGTTCTCTGGAAAGCAGAGAGAGAGAGAGAGAAGCCTCTCCTGACCTGAAGTAACACTGTAGCCTTGGACACAGACACAGAAGTATACAGTTATTACAAGATACAAATCCACTCTTATTGTCCCCAAGAGGAAAGTTGTGTTGGACATACCACACACTGATTACTACTACACTCTGCTTGTTTTGAAAGATGTGTGTAGTACAGCAGCTATACAGTTGCCATTACAAGTAAATTTTCACATTCCAAAGTGTAGCTTTTAACCATCTCACCGTATGTCTTGGTACATGGTGCAAACATCTGAAGACTATTTCAGTGAGTAGGGCTTTTTATTTTCCAGTTACATCAAATGCAAATCAAATCCAAATCAAATCAAATTTTTAGTCACATACCACATGGTTAGCAGTGTTAATCGCGAGTTGTAGCGAAATGCTTGTGCTTCTAGTTCCGACAATGCAGTAATAACCACAGTAATCTAAACCTAACAAATTCCACGCTACTCCTTACAAACACACACAAGTGTGAAGGGAAAAGAATATGTACATAAAGATATATGGATGAGTGGTGGTACAGAGAGCGGCAGGTGCATTCTAAGCCACACACTACGCCCAAGGCACGACAATGCCAATACGACAGATGGACATCTAACACACACTCAGAGATACCCAACCCCCCGGTACACACACATATCACCACAACATTACATTGTAAGATAGAAGACTATGCATCAGAGCGACTATAGTCAAAAAACACATTAAACAACAAGATGGCAATAGATACTCACAAGCGTGAGGATAGTCCAGGTACAAGAAATCTACGAGCCCAACAATAAAAACGATAGGGCACGAACATGCCAAGAAGCATGATATAGGCGTACATGCGCAATACATTCATAACCAATGATGAGCATAGCGGTAAATGACACACTAGGGTACATCATATACAACATACTAGTATCTACGCAGTGCCAAATTACACGGCTCAAAGCTACGAGAAAACAAGTCCGGCCAACCACTATCAAACTTACACATAACTTCACATAACACCACTTCCCACTTAAAACAGCTGAGTTGTGCAGTTAGAAGGGCTCTCTCTGTGGTGTCTCCTATGACCGTCGTCGTCCGTTGAGTTGTGAAGACTTGCAACCTCGCAGCGCACATATTTGAGAAATGAATATTGATGTATACATCATATCCTACAAAAACTCTAACCACTGAGCCACTTCTAAGCAACATAATGCCCACCAATTCTCCAATAAGTGATGAAAGAATGAGCTGGGTACAAAGTGTTTTACACTATCGCCTACGAGTCCTAACCCTGAGCCTCTCGATATGTATTATTCAACGTTGTACGTGCTATATCATCTTACTGCATCTTGCCATCTTTATGCAATACAGTACCACTAGCCACTTTAAACTATGCCACTTTATGTTTACGATACCCTACAGTACTCATCTCATATGTATATACCGTAACCTCTATACCATCTACTGCATTGCCATTGCCGTTCTTGTACCACCACTCATTCCATATATCTTTATGTACATATTCTTTATCCCTTCACACTTGTGTGGTGTTGTAAGGTAGTAGGTGGAATTGTTAGGTCTAGATTACTGTTGGTTATTACTGACATTGTCGGAACTAGAAGCACAAGCATTTTCGCTACACGCGGGCATTTAAAAACAAAAATCCGCTAAAAAAAAAACCCCCCAGTGTATGTGACTTAATAAAATTTGATTTGATTTGATTTGATTTGATTTGAATGTAGACTGGAAAATAAAACAAGCCCTACTCACTGAATAGATCTTCAGATGTTTGCACCATGTACCCAAGACATACGTGATGCGTAAAAAGGCTACACTTTGAATGTGAAATTAACTTGTAATGGCAACTGCTATAGCTGAAACTGTAACTACACACATCTTTCAAAAACAAGCAGAGTAGTAGGTAGTAATCAGTGTGTCGGTATGTCCAACACAAACTTTCCTCGTTGGGACATAAGAGGGATTTGCTATTGTATAACTGTATACTGTCTGTGTCTAGTGTGGCCAAGGCGTACAGTGTTACTTCAGTCAGGAGAGCGCTTCTCTCTCCTCTCTCTCTGCTTTCAGTAGAACCATCATAACCAACAGACGTGGAGATGAGAGGTTTGCGTTATGTTGGATAAACTCGTTGAAAATATCGACCTGGCTTGTAAGATCAAGTACTTATTGAGAAGCACAAGAGAGGTGAGGATCTGTGCCACCACGCTGCATTAGCTACAGGTCTGAGAGGACACACACAAAACACAGCACACACCAATTTCTTATACACTCTCTGTTCACTCAATGTGTACTCATGTGTATCTCCCACTTCTTACCATCCTTTTCTCTCTCTCCCTCCTCCTCGCCGACTCTCCCTCTCTCTCCCCTTTCCAATTCAATTCAATTCAAGGGGCTTATTTGGTATTTGAAACATATGTTTACATTGCAAAGCAAGTTGAAATAGATAAATAACAAAGTGAAATATAAAAATAAAATGAACGGTAAACATTACCCAATCACAAAAGGTCCAAAAGAACCAAGTTGATTTAAAAATGTCATATGTCTATATACAGATGTTGTAATGATGTGCAAAACAATTAAAAATACAAAGGGTAAAATATTATAAACATAAATATGGCGTTGTCATTTACAAGGTGTTTATTTTTTTATTTTCACCTTTATTTAATCAGGTAGGCTAGTTGAGAAACAAGTTTCTCATTGTGCAACTGCGACCTGGCCAAGATAAAGGCCAAAAGCAGTTCGTTCACCACACACAACAACACAGAGTTACACATGGAATAAACAACATACAAAAAAAAATCTATATACAGCATGTGCAAATGAGGTAGGATAAGAGAGTAAGGCCATAAATAGGGGCCCAAATGTTGGTGAAGTAAGCTACAATATAGCAAATTAAACAACTGAATGGTAGAGATGTACGAAGATGAATGTTGCAAGTAGGAGGATACTGGGGTGCAAAGGAGGCAAGATAAAAATAAATAAAATACAGTATGGATGAGTAGATTTGGATGGGCTATATTTACAGATGGGCTATATGTTACAGTTGCAGTGATCTGTGAGCTGCTCTGACAGCATGGTTGTGCTTAAGCTAGTGAATGGAGTAAGGAGTCTCCAGCTTCAAGAGATTGTTACAGTTTGTTCCAGTCGATTGGCAGCAGAGGAACTGGAAGGAGAGGCGGCCAAAGGAGGAAATTGGCTTTGGGGTGACCTAGTGTAGACTATACCTGCTGGAGCGCGTGCTACGGGTGAAGGGTTGCGCTGATGGTGACCAGTAGCTGAGATTAAAGCAGGGGCTTTACCTAGCAGAGACTTGTAGATGACCCACCCCCAGCCCCCTCAACAACCCCCACCCACCCCCCCGCCGATGGGAGACCGAGTGAGGTTTGCGAGAGAGGACTAGGAGGGGGAAGGAGACGACGAAGTGTGAACCGAATGGAGCCAGCCAAGAGACCAGAGAGTGTGTACAAAGGTCGCGACAAGAAGGTGACCTAGAGGAGTGAATAAGATAGAGTTAGCGGCAATGGATTAAGAGAGGCAGTAGGAACAAAAACGGAGACTGGACAGACTGGTGGAGATAAAACATGCAATCCAAATTGCGCTATAGGAAGCGTAAGAGAGTGATACCAGGAAGATATTACTATAGATGACATCGCCGGATAAGTCGAGAATCGAGTCTAGGATGTCGTTTAGTACAGGCAGAGGGGATGTATTTTTTGCTCGCAATCGCATGTTAACGCGATACTGTGATTTGTTGTGAAAGAATAGAGAGCCCCGACTTCATTAGAAATCTACATTTTTACAGGATTAGGAAGATCCTTATGTGAAGAGAATAAAATCATGGAGGAAGAGGAGGAGTGTTACCGAGCAGATGAGCCAAGAATAACATCCTGAGGTAAAATTTAGAGTAGATTCGTCGCACACTATTGCTGAGATTACAGAACGCGATCAAGACGATAGTGACCAAAATGTGACAACGACGCGGGCGAGGTACGGAGCACGTGATTTGGTTAAGAAGAGTCATGCATTAGTTTGACTTGGATTTAAGAGCAGATTAGGAGGCAACACGAGAAGGAGAGATGTATGCATTAAGAAGCGTCGTAATCTGAGGGTTAGGATGTACATCATGTCCAAGAAAGGGCCCAGAAGTATGACAGAATGGTTTGAAGCGTCGGCGAATTAAGATTAGTAGAGTCAGAAGAATAACACCAAGCATCGAGAGGGCCGAACGATCATTGGGGCTTACAGAAAGAAGAAGAGGTCGGCCCGAGAATATGAAACCCGTTGATTGGCACCCCATAGAGGACTGTGCAAGAGGTCGGAGAAGCAAAGCAGGCACCTGGACCGAGATTACACCACTGAAGCGTCTAGCAGACCAAAGTGGATCTGGTCGAACCAGTGCAGCGGCAATCATTGAACCAACCGGCTGCTTGAGTCTGCCAACTAGAAACTGTTAGTGAGTGATAAGAGTCGATGAAAGCCTTGGCCAGGTCGATGTAATAACGGACTAGCACAAGCTAAAGTCTTCCGCATGTATCGACAATGGAACGGGTTCATGATATCATTCAGGACCTTCGAGCAATGGGCTGGACGGTGCACCCACCCGCGAAAGGATGCACAAGCTCTTGAAATCACGAGTGTGCATAGCGAGAAGATAACGTAGGGATTCAGATGGGGTCGGGTAATCTGTATTCGTAATGACTTGGCTTTCGAAAGACCTTATAAGGCAAGGTAGATAATACATAGGTCAATGTAGCAAATTCAGTACATAGAGATGTCATCCCCCTTGACAGAGGAGGATCAAGACCCGGAGCTTTCCAATCTCTTGGATACCGAAAGAGAAGTATTAGTAAATGATAATAGGGGTTGGCAAACGAATATCAGCATAGTCAATTTTACATAGAGGAAGGCTGCAAGACGTATGATGCTAAGCCCGAGCTGGATTGTGTACGGTCCAGGTTTTGCAGTTCCTTTAAGAACATCGGCTATCTAGATTTGGAGTGCAAGGAGAAAAGGTGGGGGCTTGGGCGATATTGCTGTGTGAGTGCAGGGGCTGCTGACCGGGTAATTAGCAGGTGAAAGCAGGCCGAGGTCGTAGAAGAAGAATGATTATGAAATTCTCAAGTATATTAGTGGAAATTTAATTCGTGGTGATCAGTGTATTCCTAGCCTGCAGTGCAGTGGCCAGCTAGGGAAGAGGTGCTCTTATGATATCGTCCATGCGAACGTTTTACAGTGCACCCAGACACATTTTTGAGTTAGCCTTCAGACATTTCCTAACTCCATGTAGAACTATTTGTTACCTAGACGTTCCCATACAAAAGTTGGCATATCACGAGGGAACATATTCAGATGCTAATGCAGAACAGCCAGCAGGATGTATTATTTGAATAGCTGGTCAAGCGGCAGTCAGGTTGGAGAGAAACCAAAGGACTATACTTGTGTCCTAAGGTTTACATTTTTTGAAAGGGGCATGAACAATAAATTTAAGAGTGTCGAAGGAATGCAACTGCGCGCTGAAGTGTGTATATAGGAAGGCAGTCGAATAACAGATCCGTAGCGAGTGTCGACATTGACTGCAAGAGGAAACCATGTACAGATGCAGCAATAGAGCAGGATCGGCTGAGCATAACTTCGAGATTAAATGAAGCAGCAGAGGTGTACTTTGCCGAGAGGCGCAGTTGGTTAGATGATACTCTTAGAAAGTGCCCGTGGTTGAGAATATTAAGGTTACTGGAGGCTGAGCTATGCTATAGTTTTAAAGAGGTGAGGCATCAAGCTTAGATGTGTACGCATGCCTGGCGTGGTGAATAAAGCATGTAACCACCAAGGTGGTAGTCACCCGTAGTACACACTTGCCTGATAGATCCGGGCGGGAATACAAGTTACACATCCATCGGGTGGTCCAGGGAGAGTACAGAGCGTGGGTGCTAAGAAAGTGTAGGTCTTATAGCAGGCGACGGCAAATGGTGAAGAACATTAAGTTCGTCTGGAAGGCCAAGGTGCATTTCGAACAACGTTGAAGCTGCAATGTGATTGGGTAAGCAACACTCTGATAGTAAAAACATAACCTCACTGCAGAAGCTCGTCTGCCATGCAAGAGTAGAGTTTGCACAGCCCTGTAGAGCATTCGTAGTACCTTGTCGGAAAACTGTTGTAGATATAGGGATGACATTTTCTGGGTTCTATTGGGTGTGTCTGTCCTGCAGCTATGATTCAGACACGGCTAGGAAACATCCGGAGTTAGGAGAGGTAGTAGGGCAGTGATTAAACAAACCTTAGGGAGGGAGGCATTTATGTTCAACATGCATGAAACCAAGCTTTTACAGGATACAGAAAGCTCAGCAAATTAGTAGCCGCGCTGGGGAATCGGCAGTGCCGGTAGGCACTTGCCACGCAGGCCGGGATCAACCTCCACAGTCAGCAAGAGAACAGAGCGAGGGTGAGGATAAGGGACGGCATAAAGGCTAAATATGAAAGTGCTAGTCTACGTACGTCTAGAACACACGACGAATTTCAAAGACAGGGGCAAGATTCTGCCGGCCACGAGTAGAAAAGAGTATCAAGGCAGTGAAGGGTTACAGACAGAAGGGACATGGTAGAGATAATGGATGGACAAAGGAGGGTAAACCTGTGCCTAGGTGACGATGAAAGAGATATTGTCCTAGAAATATAATTTAAACCCGGGGTGAGGTCACATGCCATGTGTGGTAGGTGGAAGCTAATGTGGTAAATAGGCATATGAGCAGGGCTAAGAGGGCTCCTACAGTGAAATAAGCAAATAAATACTAACCAAAACAGCAGATGGAACAGATATTGACGTTAAGCGACGACGAGATGCGTTACGGCGATAGATCATAAGAGTTCCAGGAGTGACTTCAGGGCCAGCTTGCGGGCGGGGCTAGCAAGCTAGCAGAGGGCCTTGGAGCGGACGTTGCCGACGGAGAAAGTCTGATTTGTGCCCTCTGGCGGTGCCTGATTACCATCGCCAGGATCAGCAGGGGGCTCCGTTCGTTGATTGTCTCATCTAGACCACGGCGCAATTGGCAGAATATGTAATAAGCCAAGAAGATAGATGTGGCCAAAGAACATAACTCACGCAGTGCCGGTCGCTCGCTGTAAGCCTAACCACGCTCGCATAGTGCTCTGCACAGTCGTAGCGCCGACGGCGAGCCATAGCTACCGGATAGGGATTTCAGGGGACGAAGCGACGGCGGACCCAAGTTCGAGAAAACGCCCATCGGGCGAATCACGTCGATGGTCTAGTCATGATGAGTCAGGCCGGGGTCCAAGCCAAGTTGGCAAAATAGATATTATAGCCCAAGTAGTGGCCTGATGCGACCTCTTTGGCTAGCCGGGAGATGGGCCTTAGCAAGGCTAGCTTCAGGCTAATTGGTTAGTTTGCTTCGGACAGTGACGTTACCAGAGTGGCCACTCGAATAGCAGCTAGCTAGGCTGCGGTGATCCAGTGAAAAAATAAATAAAATAAATAAAAGGGTCAGAGCTGCGAGGAATCCGCGAGATATGGAGAAAAAGAAAAATCACCAATTGCTCTGCGATTGAGTCGCGCTGTGCAGGACTGCGAGAGTTGTCCGTGCTAGAAGGTGGGCTGATGACGCTGCTGACTACTAGCTAGTAGCTAGTAGTGCTGCATCTGTTGTGGTTCCGGTTTCAGGCGACGGTTCAGATGACGGTTCAGCCAGGGCTCCGTATGGTGGCGTATATGCGCCAAAGAATTTGTTCCGATGGGCCTGTTAAGCTAACAGTGCCGATGTACTTAGACAGCTAGCGGGCCATGGCTAACGAGTAGCCAGTTAGCTGGAAGCCAGTTATCTGGCTAGCTTTTATGAGTTGATGAGTTCTTGAAGTATAAAAATGAAGCAGATCCGTTGACCGCATTGGTGAAGGCGGGTGCAGGAGATATATTCCAGTTCGTAGATGAGAAGTGATATTAAAATATTAAATATAGATACGGGATTTTTCTTTGGTTAAAAACAATGGTTTACAAGTGGACAGGAAAGGGACAAGAACAAAAACCCACACGTCTCTGGACTGCCTACGGCATCTTGGAAGAAAAAAATGAT
>NW_019944677.1:40948-64514 GCF_002910315.2 Salvelinus sp. IW2-2015
ATTCACCGGTTGCCCTTTTCTTGTGGCAACAGGTCACAAATCTTGCTGCTGTGATTGCACAGTGTGGTATTTCACCCAATAGATATGGGAGTTTATCAAAATGTAATTTGTTTTCGAATTCTTTGTGGGTCTGTGTAATCTGAGGGAAATATGTGTCTCTAAAATGGTCATACATTTGGCAGGAATTCTTGGTTGGTGAGCAGACCCCAGACCTCCCAACCATAAAGGGCAATGGGTTCTATAACTGATTTAAGTATTTTTAACCAGATCCTAATTGGTATGTCAAATTTTATATTCCTTTTGATGGCATAGAAGGCCCTTCTTGCCTTGTCTCTCAGATCGTTCACAGCTTTGTGGAAGTTACCTGTGGTGATGTTTAGGCCAAGGTAGGTATAGTTTGTTGTGTGCTCTAGGGCAACATTGTCTAGATGGAATTTGTATTTGTGGTCCTGGCAACTGGACCTTTTTTGGAACACCATTATTTTGGTCTTACTGAGATTTACTGTCAGGGCCCAGGTCTGGCAGAATCTGTGTAAAAGATCTAGGTTCTGCTCTAGGCCCTCCTTGGTTGGTGACAGAAACACCAGATCATCAGCAAATAGTAGACATTTGACTTCAGATTCTAGTAGGGTGAGGCCGGGTGCTGCAGAGTGTTCTACTGCCCTCGCCAATTCGTTGATATATATGTTGAAGAAGGTGGGGCTTAAGCTGCATCCCTGTCTCACCCCACGGTCCTGTGGGAAGAAATGTGTGTGTTTTTTGCCTATTTTAACCGCACACTTGTTGTTTGTTTACATGGATTTTATAATGTTTTATGTTTTTCCCCCAACACCACTTTCCATCAATTTGTATAGCAGACCCTCATGTCAAATTGAGTCGAAGGCTTTTTTGAAATCAACAAAGCATGAGAAGACTTTGCCTTTGTTTTGGTTTGTTTGTTTGCCAATTAGGGTGTGCAGGGTGAATACGTAGTCTGTCGTACAGTAATTTGGTAAGAAGACAATTTGACATTTGCTCAGTACATTGTTTTCACTAAGGAAATGTACGAGTCTGTTGTTAATGATAATGCAGAGGATTTTCCCAAGGTTGCTGTTGACGCATATCCCACGGTAGTTATTGGGGTCAAATTTGTCTCCACTAAGGATGATGTTAAAGAGTTTTAGTATAATCATTTGGAATTTGTTGTCTGTATATTTGATCATTTCATTAAGGATACCATCAACACCACATGCCTTTTTGGGTTGGAGGGTTTTTATTTTGTCCTGTAGCTCATTCAAGGTAATTGGAGAATCCAGTGGGTTCTGGTAGTCTTTAATAGTTGATTCTAAGATTTGTATTTGATCATGTATATGTTTTTGCTGTTTGTTCTTTGTTATAGAGCCAAAAAGATTGGCAAAGTGGTTTACCCATACATCTCCATTTTGGATAGATAACTCTTCGTTTTGTTGTTTGTTTAGTGTGTTCCAATTTTCCCAGAAGTGGTTAGAGTCTATGGATTCTTCAATTACATTGAGCTGATATCTGACGTGCTGTTCCTTCTTTTTCCATAGTGTATTTCTGTATTGTTTTAGTGATTCACCATAGTGAAGGTGTAGACTCTGCTCTCTCTGTCTCTCTACATCTCTCTCTGTCTCTCTACGTCTCTCTGTCTTTCTACGTCTCTCTCTGTCTCTCTCTGCCTCTCTCTCTCCATGTCTCTGTCTCTCTCTGTCTCTCTGTCTCTGTCTGTCTCTATCTGTCTCTGTCTCTGTCTTTCTCTCTCTCTCTGTCTCTCTCTGTCTCTCTCTCCCCCTCCCCCAGACTGAATTCCTACTCAGGGAAACTAGAAAGAAGCATAGAAGAAAAAAAGCCTCTTTAATCATAATGGTTGATATGTGGTGTGTAATTTGGTGCTGGGTGGGATGAAAATAAAACCCATTCACAGCCGTACTCTGCCTACGCCTCCCACCCCTCACATGTGTGTGTGTTTGTGTTTGTGTTTGTGTGTGTGTTTGTGTGTGTGTGTTTGTGTGTTTGAATGCGTGTGTGTGTGTGTGTGTGTGTATCGGTGCATGCGTGCGAGTGTGCGCATGTGTGTTGTGTGTTTGTTTGTGTGTGTTTGTGTGTGTGTTGTTTTGTGTATGTTTGTGTGTGTGTGTTTGTATACATGTGTGTGGTGTTGTGTGTGTGTCTGTGTGTGTGTGTGTGTATCTGTGCGTGCGTGGGTGTGTGGCTCAGATGCACTCAGACTCAAACACATGCAATATGTTAGCTTGCTGGCATTTCTCTGAAGAGATGTCTGTTTCTAGTTTTCCTCTCCATTACAAGCCAGCTATAGCTTCTGTTCTTCATACATGTGACACACATGTGATTTGCTTTTGGTCATTTATGTACTTGTTTATTTATGTATTTATTCATGTATTTATGTATTCATTTATTTATTCTTTCATTCATTCATTTCTATCTATCTATATATCAGTGGTGGAAAAATACCCAATTGTCATACTTGAGTAAAAGTATAAATACCTTAATAGAAATTTACTCAAGTAAAAGTGAAAGTCACCCAGTAAAATACTACTTAAGAAAAAGTCTAAATGTATTTGTTTTAAATTTACTTAGGTATCAAAAGTAAATGGAATTGCTCAAATATATTAAGTATCAAAAGTAAAGGTACAAACCATTTCAAATTCCTTATATTAAGCAAAGCAGACGGTACCATTTTCTTGTTTTTAAAATGTATGGATAGCCAGGGGCACAATCCAACACTCAGACATTATTTACAAAAGATGCCTTTGTTTTTAGTGAGTTCGCCAGACCTTAGGGAGTAGGGATGTTCTCTTGATAAGTGTGTGAATTTCACAATTTTCCTGTCTTGCTAAGCATTCAAAATATAACGAGTAATTTGGGTTGTCAGGGAAAATGTATGGAGTAAAAAATACAATCTTTTCTTTAGGAATGTAGTGAAGTAAAAGTAAAAGTTCTCAAAAATATAAATACTAAAGTAAAGTACAAGATACCCCAAAAAACGACTTAAGTAGTACTTTCAAGTATTTTTACTTAATAAGTACTTTACACCACTGATATTTATTATTGTTCATTCTTTCGTTCATTCGTTTGTTTATTCATTAATTCATTGTTTCAGTCATAGGGACAGGAGATTGTCCATGTGAACTGGCCAGGAGAAACTCCTGACCCAACTCTAAGGCCCTCACCATCCCCCTCAGTCTACCAGTCAGTCATTATCCACCTCGGTCTACCAGTCAGTCATTATCCCCCTCAGTCTACCAGTCCCTCATTATCCCCTCAGTCTACCAGTCAGTCATTATCCCCATCAGTCAACCAGTCCCTCATTATCCCCCTCAGTCTACCAGTCAGTCACTATCCCCCTCAGTTTACCAGTCAGTCATTATCCCCCTCAGTCTACCAGTCAGTCATTATCCCCTTCAGTCTACCAGTCAGTCATTATCCCTCTTAGTCTACCAGTCAGTCATTACCCCCTCAGTCTACCATCAGCACTATCCCCCTCAGTCTACCAGTCAGTCACTATCCCCGTCAGTTTACCAGTCAGTCATTATCCCCCTCAGTCTACCAGTCAGTCATATCCCCTTCAGTCTACAGTCAGTCATTATCCCTATCAGTTCTACCAGTCCCTCATTATCCCCCTCAGTCTACCAGTCAGTCATATATCCCCTTCAGTTTACCAGTCAGTCATTATCCCCTCAGTCTACCAGTCAGTCATTATCCCCTTCAGTCTACCAGTCAGTCATTATCCCCCTCAGTCTACCAGTCAGCCACTATCCCCCTCAGTCTACCAGTCAGTCATTATCCCCTCAGTTTACAGTCAGTCATTATCCACCTCGGTCTACCAGTCAGTCATTATCCCCCTCAGTCTACCAGTCAGTCACTACCCCCCTCAGTCTACCAGTCAGTCATTATCCCCTCAGTCTACCAGTCAGTCACTATCCCCCTCATTTACCAGTCAGTCATTATCCCCCTCAGTCTACCAGTCAGTCATTATCCCCTTCAGTCTACCAGTCAGTCATTATCCCTCTTAGTCTACCACTCAGTCATTACCCCCCTCAGTCTACCAGTCATCACTATCCCCCTCATCTACCAGTCAGTCACTATCCCCGTCAGTTTACCAGTCAGTCATTATCCCATCAGTCTACCAGTCCCTCATTATCCCCCTCAGTCTACCAGTCAGTCACTATCCCCCTCAGTTTACCAGTCAGTCATTATCCCCCTCAGTCTACCAGTCAGTCATTATCCCCTTCAGTCTACCAGTCAGTCATTATCCCCTCAGTCTACCAGCAGTCACTATCCCCCTCAGTTACCAGTCAGTCATTATCCCCCTCAGTCTACCAGTCAGTCATATCCCCCTCAGTCTACCAGTCATCATATCCCCCTCAGTCTACCAGTCAGTCACTTTCCCCTCCGCTAACAGTCAGTCATTATCCCCCTCAGGCTACCAGTCAGTCACTTTCCCCTCCGTCTAACAGTCAGTCATTATCCTTCTCAGTCTACCAGTCAGTCATTATCCCCCTCAGTCTACCAGTCAGCCATTATCCCCTTCAGGCTACCAGTCAGTCACTTTCCCCTCCGTCTAATAGTCAGTCAGACCACTGTAGTTTTACTGTAGTATGAAGAGTGGAATGATTATGTAAAATAAGTGTTGTTTGACAAGAGAGAAAGTAGCCAGAGAAGTTGTTTTTTTTACGTTAGAGAATGTAAGAGGCATGACGCAAAGCTATCCAGACTGTCGTACTGTGGTGTGTGTGTGAGCATTGTGTGTGTCAGCCATTTCACTGCAAGTTTCAGACGGTTTGATTTTCCAGATAATTTACTGTACTGACTTCATTTAACCTTTACTGATCCAGAACTGATCCAGAACTGATCCAGGAACTGATCCAGGAACTGATCCTCTTTAGACTTCCCCTTTAATGCTACTGATATAATGCTGCTGGTCTGACAAGACAGTATAACTGTAGACCTATGTGACAAAGTGTTATGAGTTTGACTCCTGTACTCGAGTTTATAGTATGTGTTCACTGTAAGAAGTGCATGACTACAGTATGACTTTAAAAGGAGGGTTAGTATAAAGCATATCTTCTCTGTGTGTTTGGTCCTGATTCTCCTTCTCTTTGACAAGAGCTAAAACAGAGAGACAGAGAGGAATGTGTGTTTGACTGGGTGGGCTGTGGAGCTATAAACACTAACTCTCTCTGTCCTTCATCTACACCTCTCTCTATCTCTCCCCCTATCTCCCTCTCCCCCCTCTCTCCTCCTCCTCCTCCTACCTCCCCTTTAACCATCCCCCCTCTCCTCACCTCTCTCCCCCCAACCCCTCCCCTCTCTCCCCCACCATCCTCTCCTCCCCATCTCTCTCTCTCCCCTCCTTTCCTCCACCCTCACCCCCCTCCAGGCCAGGAGTGTTTCAACTCTCGCTCCCTGGCCCTCCAGGCACAGAAGAAGATCCTATCCAAGATGGCGACCATGGCGGTGGCCAACCTCCTGACGGACGACGTCAGCAGTGAGATCCTGGACGAGCTGTACAAGGCCAGCCGGGAGTTCACCAAGAGTAAGAAGGAGGCCCACAAGATTGTCAAAGACGTCATCAAGATCGCCCTGAAGATCGGCATCCTGTACCGCAACCACCAGTTCAGCCCGGACGAACTGGACACGGTCGAACGCTTCAAGAAGAAGATGAACCAGGCGGCCATGACGGCGGTCAGTTTCTACGAGGTGGACTACACGTTCGACCACCGCATTCTGTCAGAGTTGCTGCTGGAATGCCGGGATCTTCTGCATGCGCTGGTGGAGCAGCACCTGACCCTGCGGTCGCACACTCGCATCGACCACGTGTTCAACCACTTTGCCCACGGGGAGTTCCTGGCCGAGCTGTACGGAGACGGAGAGGAGTACAGACTGTACCTGAGGAAGATCTGCAACGGGATCAACAAACTGCTGGACGAGGGAACGCTTTAACCTCTGACCCCTGATCTCTTACCTCTCAACTTTGACCTGACATTTGACCCTGCTCCTCCCTTCCTATTACTCAATCTCCATGGTTGCGGCTCAATAATCCCCCCATTCCCATGAAGTGTGCACTTGTTCACTTCCCTTCATGGATTTGAAAGGAAATGATTGGTATATGGAACCTCCTTGTAGCCCATACCTACACTAATCCAATATTTTTACATTAGTTGGAGTAGCAAATGAGTGCACACTTCAGGAAGAAGGAGATATTATTGGGACACACTCCTCCTCTTCCTCCGGTCTCTCTACGGATCTGCTTTCCCTCCTCTTCTCATTCCTTCTCTTTTTTTAAATCCGCTCCTGATCTGTTCTGTTCTACCTTTAACCTTATTTTTCCTCCTGTTCTCCCACTTCCTCCTCTCTTTTCTCTCTTCCTGTTCTCCCACTTCCTCCTCTCTTTTCTCTCCTCCTGTTCTCCCACTTCCTCCTCTCTTTTCTCTCCTCCTCTCCCACTTCCTCCTCTCTTTTCTCTCCTCCTCTCCAACTTCCTCCTCTCTTTTCTCTCCTGCCCTGATCTCTCTTTTATTCTACTGAGCTTCCTGGACTCCTTGTTTCTCTCCTTATTCTCCTGCTCCTCTTCTTTCCTCTCCTTGTTTCTCTCCTTATTCTCCTGCTCCTCTTCTTTACTCTCCTTGTTTCTCTACTTATTCTCCAGCTCCTCTACTTTCCTCTCCTTGTTTCTCTCCTTATTCTCCTGCTCCTCTTCTTTCCTCTCCTTGTTTCTCTCCTTATTCTCCTGGCTCCTCTACTTTCCTCTCCTTGTTTCTCTCCTTATTCTCCTGGCTCCTCTACTTTCCTCTCCTTGTTTCTCTCCTTATTCTCCTGCTCCTCTCCTTATTCTTCTGCTCCTCTTCTTTCCTCTCCTTGTTTCACTCATTATTTCTATGGAGTTTCCATGACGTTGATGAACTGTATGTATAATTCTAAGATATTTAACTGGTGTCACAACTCTGTTCTGTGAGGTGTTTTCTCTACATCCTTCTCCCTCTCCCTCTCCCTCTCCCTCTCCCTCTCCCTCTCCCTCTCCCTCACCATCCCCAAAGTTGGTAAGAGTGTGGCACTAGCAAATCCAAGGTAATTGGTTCACTTCCCACAAGGATCATTCACACATATTAAAGACATATTCACTCACAGACATTGTTCGGTTAGTGGCTTTGCATAAAAGCATCTGCTAAGTGACATATTATATCCTAATAATGTCTAGGAAGTCACTACAGGAGAGTGTGAAAGGGGGGTGGATCACCAGCTTAGCGTCTGATAGGCTATGACTGCGACTGGTCGTTCACATAGCAACGTAGCCCACATAAAACAACAAGACCCATGAGAGACCTGTGAATCAGAAGAGTTTTTTCCCTCTTTGGCATTCAAGAAATCCAAAATCTGTGTTGATTACGTGATGGCAACATTATACGTACTTTATTCCGTAGTGTTCGTACTTATAGCTTTACTGYTCTGAATCAAGGCCAAAAAGAATGATGATGTTTTGTAAATACACTGTTTGTTCTCTCTCCTTTTGTCATCGTTACTGTGTGTGGGCATCATGATGTCTTATATCAGGACCTGGAGTTTTTCCTGACCACGTGACCTTCATTACCAGGAAAAACTCCTGACCGTATAGTTCTGTATACTGTATACATCATTAACCAATCACAGCCAACCRTCACCATTTCCTGCCTAATACTAAGGCTGGGATTAAATCCTCCACGCACTATAACAATCTTTTAAAGAAGGAGGCCCACAAGATGTTAACCATGAATACGATCTCTGGGAATGTCGGGCGAAGGCCTTTAAAAGCGGCATCGTTGGTTGTATAGTGACCTGCGGTGTAGCACGCCACGGATTGAGGCCTAAATGAATCTTGCAGCTCTGACTGTTAAGGCCTTGATGATAACTCCCTATGGTGTTCTCTGCATTTTCCCTACAGAGCAGTGTTGTGTGTGTGTGTGTATGTGTGTGTGTCTGTACACATTTTACTATACTTGTGAGTACAAGAATAGTAAACCAACTAAAATTCAGGGAATTAGGAATTTTCCGGTCCTCACTTGTAAAATGCCTTTAAGGTTTAGGGATTAGGTTAAGGGTTGTGTTAAAATTAGGGTTAGGGGTAGGTTAAGGGTTACGTTTAAGTTAGGAGTTAGGGTTAAAGTTAGGGTTAAGTTAGGGTAGGGATTAGGGTTAGGTTAGGGTTAAGGAAAATAGGATATGAATATTTGTGGTCCCCAAAAAGTCCTCACAAGTATAGTAAGACGTAAAGTATGTGTGTGTGTGTGCCATCATGTGTCTGTGTCTGTATCCTCTCTGCCAGGGTGTAACACGTTTATCTTTTATTAAAGATCCTTATAAATCAGTGCTTGAAGTTTGATGCTTTGTTCAGTTTACATTTTATGACCTGTTACGTACCTCTCATCTGCCCCCTCCACCCATCCTCTCCTTTCCCATCTTTCCCATCCTTTTATCCCCCTTCCCCTCCCCTCCTCCTCTCCTCTCTTCACTCCTCTTTTCCCTCCTATCTCTCCTTCCCTCCCTCCTATTCCCTCCTCCTCCTCCAAGTCTCCAGCTGATTCAGGCATCCTACATTACATGAATGATTTGAGAGGCTTGAACTGTGAGAGACAATGAGACTGAGAGACAGAGGATAGAAGAGGACGCAGGACATGAGACTGAGGAGACAAAGGTAAGAAGATAGGACTCAGGACTATTAGACTGAGGAGACAGAGGTAAGAATAGGACCTCAGGACATGGCTTGGTAACACATGCACATCCACGCACGCTCTCTGCTGCTCACAGCACACACTAGCAGGCACAGATACGCCACACAACACCAGATATGCTAAACACACACACTTGTAGATGACACACACACACACACACACACACACACACACATACACACACACACACCACACACCACACACACACACACACCACACACACAACACACACACACACACACACACACACACACACACACACACACACAACAACACACAAATCTAAACAACAACACACAGCCATGTGGTGTGGGTTTAAATACAAGTAATGAAGCATGGATGAAACACATCCAGTCTTTCCAGACTGGCCTCTGTCTCAGTGACCTCATGAGAGCCCATGCTCAGAGTCCCAAATGGCACCCTATTCCCTATGTACAGAAGTACACTATCTTTGACAAGAGCACAATATCAGAGGAGATGTGACCTCTAGTGGCAGGAAAGTGGAACAGCATAACTGGCTCTACAGATACTTGGTCTTGTTCCAAATTGCACCCTATTTCCTATATAGGTAGCATGGTGTTTGTAACACCAGGTAGTGGGTTTGATTACTGGGTCCACCCATATGTAACATGACTGTAAGTGGCTTTAGATAAAAGCATCTGCTAAATGGCATCTATATTATTTTAGGACATCAGATGAGCGTGACACAGATGATAAGAATGACACCAGTATCTTCGCACAAACCCCCCCCCCCCCACACACACACACCCCAATGATGAAGCTGGTTAGTTAATAAGTCTCTCTTAATATGATTTATGTATCATCAAGTGCATTGAGAGGCTGGTTATGACACACATCAACTCCATTATCCCAGACACCCTAGACCCACTCCAATTTGCATACGCCCAACAGATCCATAGACGACGCAATCTAAATTGCGCTCCACACTGCCCTCACCCACCTACATAAGAGGAATAACTATGTGAGAATGCTGTACATTGACTACAGCTCAGCATTCAACACCATTGTCCCCTCAAAGCTCATCAGTAAGCTTAGGACTCGGGTCTGAACCACTGTCCCTCTGCAATTGGATCCTGGACTTCCTGATGGGCCGACCCCAGGTGGTGAGGGTAGGCAACAACACATCCACACTGCCCTCACCCACCTAAATAAGAGGAATACCTATGTGAGAATGTTGTTCATTGACTACAGCTCAGCATTCAACACCAATTCACCAGCTCATTTACCAAATCAATTCTCTGTAATTATTATTACGTGATTAACTAATCAGGTAGATGTAATTAACTAGGAAGTCGGGGCACCAAGGAAAATATTCAGATTACAAAGTTATAATTTTCCTAATATAACTTTCAGATATTTTAATATCTGATCAATTAGTATTCTAATTAATGAATTATTCTTTACCTCACGTTAGTCTCATTCCAAACGTCGTAAATTGTTGGTTAACTGCACGAACTCAGTCTTCACTATGAGTCATCCATACATCAATTGTCTCAATCATTTATTTATTAACTAACTAAATAATCACAGAAATGCATGAACAAACAGTAGATAATTACAAGGAAATGACAGCAGAGTTTCCCTAGTGGGATAAACCGGTATCGCGGCTTGGTGGACAAAAGGGAAGTTGGGGTCGACTGAGATAAAAGACAATTGATAATTATTACAATTGAAATGCTAATCCTTTGCACATGAACGCTCACTCATTCGGGAATAATTGCAATCAATCAATATATTTACGCTCAGTGTGTCGTCGTGATCTCTATTGGAAAGTTTGTTTCTGTTGGAGAGTTTGTCCACCCTCTCTCTCTCTGCCGTGGTTAGAATGGATAGTTCAGAGTAACATTCAGCAATGTTGTTATATCACATTTTATTTGTCATATGCTCCGAATACAACAGGTGTAGACCTTACCATGAAATTCTTACTTACAAGCTCTTAACCAACAATACAGTTCAAGAAATACTGTTAAGGAAATATTTATTAAATAAACTAAAGTAAAAATAAAATAGAAAGTAACACAATAAAATAACAATAACGAGGCTATATACAGGGGGTACCGGTACAAGGGGGTACCGGTACAGAGTAAATGTGTGGGGGTACAGGTTAGTTGAGGACATTTGTACATGTAGGTAGGGTGAAGTGACTATATAGATATTAAACAGCGAGTAGCAGCAGTGTACATATAAAGGGGTCAACGTAAACAGTCCGGGTGGCCATTTGATTAATTGTTCAGCAGTCTTATGGCTTGGGGGTATAAGCTGTTAAGGAGCCTTTTGGACCAGCATATACACTGCTGCTACTTTGTTTATCATATATCCTGATGCCTAGTCAACTTGCCTCTATATATATCTACCTCTATCACTCCAGTATCCCTGCACATTGTAAATATGCTACTGGAACTGACTATATAGTGTGCTTACTTACTTTATCGTGTATTCCTTATTTTTATATGTTGTGTGTTTTTGTTCTACATTGTTATTGATTACTGCATTATTGGGGTTAGCGCTTGCAAGAAAGGCATTTCACTGTACTTGGAAAACTTGTTCAGAATATGTCAATACATTAGGCTTACATACTGTATAATAAGGCTATAAGGAGACAACATGGAAACCATAGGATGACTGTCACGTTCTGACCCTACTTATTGTGTTAATTGTTTGTTTTAGTGGGTCAGGACGTGAGTTGGGTGGGCATTCTATGTTATGTGTTTCTATGTTGGGTTCATGTTAATTAGCCTGATATGGTTCTCATGCAGGGACAGGTGTTTTACGTTTCCTCTGATTGAGAACCATATTTAGGTAGGCTGTTCACACTGTTTGTTTGTGGGTGATTGTTGCTGTGTCTGTGTTTGTGCACCACACGGTACTGTTTCGTTTTGTTTAGTCTGTTCGTGCGTTCTTCGTGTTTATGTTAGTTCGCATGTTCAGGTCTGTTGACGTCGTTTGTTGTTTTGTAGTTTGTCTTGTATTTTTCGTATTCGTTATTATAATTAAAATTCATTATGTCTACATACCTCGCTGCGTGTTGGTCCGATCCCTGCTTCTCCTCTTCAGACGAAGAGGAGGAGAGCAACCGTTACAATGACATTCAGCAGAAATGATACAAGGTGTGAATGCCCTCTCTGTTACTATACTATATACACATATAACCATAGTGACAAACACATAACAATTAATTCAAACTGTGAGTAACACACACACACACGTATTTAGCTCGTCTGTGTACAGTGTGTGTCTGTGTGTTCAAGGGTGTAATGCTGTGTTTGTGGGAAGGGAGAGGGAGTAGAGTGTTTGGGCTGCAAGAGGGTTAACGTGCATGAAGGGCTGTAAATGGATGTGCCATGGGAAAGGTATAGAGAGAGGGAGGGAGAGAGAGGGGGGGAGAGAGGGGGGGGGGGAGAAAGAAAAAGCCAGGGTATGGAGTTAGTTTACAGTGCCCAGGAGTCAATGGACTATTATATATACATTATCTGTATCCAGCAACAGAGCAGAGGAAGAATTTAGTGAGTTGTCAGGCTAATGAGAACCAGGGCCTTTTAAATGTTATATTATGTTTGTGCATCTCTGAGTGATGTTTTTTTTCAGTTCCTGGGGTCATTTCATGTTTTAATGTGTATCTGAGTTATTGGCGTTCAAGCAGTCAGAAATGTGTCCCGTATGACGTATAATGTTGTACAGTCGCTCTCACCCCAGCTAGCAATGAGGAATCGGCCTAGAAGCGGCCCTCTTCCTGGGGGTCGGAACTGATTGAATCGACCCGGAATCAGGTGTCGGACTCGGCCCGGAATCAAAATGAATGACTGCCCAGAATCGGCCCAAGTAGATCGGGCCATTTCCGTCGATCGGAATTCATCCGACTTTGCCGGAATCTTACCAGAATCCCCCTAGCAAATTTACATAAATGTATACAAAATTGCCCAATTTAGTAATTTTAAATATGATTATTATACATTTTATACAAACAAGTTATACCCATCCACAAAACAACATTTTGTGTCAGAGGAAACACCATAAACCTGCGCGTCAGCGTGCATGCGCCTAGCCCGCCACAGGAGTCGCTACAGCGCGATGGGACAAGGACATCCCGGCCGGCCAAACCCTCCCCTAACTCGGATGACGCTGGGCCTCATGGGTCTCCCGGTCGCGGCCGGCACGGGTCTCGAACCAGCATCTGTAGAAACGCAGTGCGCGAGCGTTGCAAATAAATATACATATACATGTTATTCAATCATTGCACCTGCACTGCCCGCGAGAGTTAACGAGCGTCTGCGTTGCCAGGCGCTAAAATAGAAGTTGCTTCTATTTGTGAAGCAGAACGCGGTGGAAGTCCTGCCTCTCCCATCTCCTCATTGGCTTTTAGAAGCATATACCCACGTGCCATCTCAATCACGTGGGTGATTGAAAGATAAACTGAATTTGGTCTGTCGTCATGGTAACTATGAAAGTTAGATCCCAATCGCCACATAGTTCAAAGAAGAAAAAGCCTGGAAGGAGGAGAGATGACTAGAAAAGACTCGGTTTACCGTTTTATGTGTTGATTAATTGTCGGAGTAGAGGACCAGGTAAAATAACAACTCAATGTTTACAGTTGAAGTCGGAAGGTTACATACACCTTAGCCAAATACATTTAAACTCAGTTTTTCACAATTTCTGACATTTAATCCTAGTAAAAATTCCCTGTCTTAGGTCAGTTAGGATCACCACTTTATTTTAAGAATGTGAAATGTCATGATAATAGTAGAGAGAATTAATTATTTTAGCTTTTATTTCTTTCATCACATTCCCAGTGGGTCATAAGTTTACATACACTCAATTCGTATTTGGTAGCATTGCCTTTACATCGTTTAACTTGGGTCAAACATTTCAGGTAGCCTTCCACAAGCTTCCCACAATAAGTTGGGTGAATTTTGGCCCATTCCTCCTGACAGAGCTGGTGTAACGGAGTCAGGTTTGTAGACCTCCTTGTTCATACACGCCTTTTCAGTTCTGCCCACAAATTTTCTATAGGTTTGAGGTCAGGGCTTTGTGATGGCCCCCCCAATACCTTGACTTTGTGGTCCTTAAGCCATTTTGCCACACCTTTGGAAGAATGCTTGGGGTCATTGTCCATTTGGAAGACCCATTTGCAACCAAGCTTTAACTTCCTGACTGATGTCTTGAGATGTTGCGTCAATATATCCACATCATTTTCCTTCTCATGATGACATCTATTTTGTGAAGTGCACCAGTCCCTCCTGCAGCAAAGCACCCCCACAACATGATGCTGCCACCCTCGTGCTTCACGGTTGGGATGGAGTTCGTCGGCTTGCAAGCCTGCCCCTTTTTCCTCCAAACATAACGATGGTCATTATGGCCAAACAGTTCTATTTTTGTTTCATCAGACCAGAGGACATTTCTCCAAAAATTATGATCTTTGTCCTCATGTGCAGTTGCAAACCGTAGTCTGGCATTTTTATGGCGGTTTTGGAGCAGTGGTTACTTCCTTGCTGAGCGGCCTTTCAGGTTATGTCGATATAGGACTCGTTTTACTGTGGATATAGATACTTTTGTACCTGTTTCCTCCAGCATCTTCACAAGGTCCTTTGCTGTTGTTCTGGGATTGATTTGTACTTTTCGCACCAAAGTATGTTCATCTCTAGGAGACAGAACGTGTCTCCTTCCTAAGCGGTATGGCGGCTGCGTGGTGTTTATACTTGCGTACTATTGTTTGTACAGATAAACGTGGTACCTTCAGGCGTTTGGAAATTGCTCTCAAGGATGAACCAGACTTGTGGAGGTCTACAATTTTTTTCTGAGGTCTTGGCTGATTTCTTTTGATTTTCCCATGATGTCAGGCAAAGAGGCACTGAGTTTGAAGGTAGGCCTTGAAATACATCCACGGGTACACTTCCAATTAGCCTATCAGAAGCTTCAGAAGCTTCTAAAGCCATGACATAATTTTCTGGAATTTTCCAAGCTGTTTAAAGGCACAGTCAACTTAGTGTCTGTAAACTTCTGACCCACTGGAATTGTGATACAGTGAATTAAGTGAAATAATCTGTAAACAATTGGAGAAATTACTTGTGTCATGCACAAAGTAGATATCCTAACCGACTTGCCAAAACTATAGTTTGTTAACAAGAAATTTGTGGAGTGGTTGAAAAACTAGTTTTAATGACTCCAACCTAAGTGTATATAAACTTCCGACTTCAACTGTATATCCCAGGACAAATTAGCTATCAACAGCAAGCTAGCTAAATAGGACAAATTAGCTAGCATCTGCACACTAGCTAGCTAAATTGCCATAAATGTTTAATGCTTTTCGAACCTGTTCCAAAATGAATATAATTGGTTCAGAGTTTGTTTTGATATTTCAACCTGCGTGTCATTTTCGCATTTGGTGTGGGGGACAAAATCAATTTGCGCAGATGGTGCACGACCGGTTTGGGTACGGTGTTCTTATGAAAGTTAGTTGCCAATCGCCATATAAAGTCCAAAGAAAAAGCCTGGAAGGAGAGATGACTAGAAACGATTCGGTTTACCGTTTTATGTGTGGATTAATTGTCAGAGTAGAGGGCCTTGTGGATTTCAGGTAAAATAACAACTAAATGTTAATATTCCAGGACAAATTAGCGATATATAATTTTGCGATATTCCTACCTCGAGAAATGTTTAATTTAATTTAACAGAGGGTCTAGCACATTTCTCCTATTTATCTGCCTCTTCAGTCCAGGGTGCATTGCTTGGCGCCGTTGCCTGAGATACTAGAGAAATTATATAGGAATCCAATTTGGGCAATGAATGGTATTACACCCCACCCAGCAGACTGTCGACCAATCGTGTTGACGTTATCCATGCTGCATCACGCAGTTGCTAAACGCATTCCTTTCTCAAAGTCAGGTTATGAGTCAAGAAACGTGCATATTTTCCACGCAATTAAGTAATGTCACGATTCCAACGCTATACACTATTACAGATATCAAGTTAATTATCTCACATTTCGGAAAATATTTTTAATGTTGACCAAATTCATGCTCATGTTGTGTTTTTGAGCTAGCACCCAATTCACTCCCATTCACTCCTTGAAGGAGAGCTCTCCTTATCCCAGAATGCACAGCGTGGCACGTTGACGTACATAGTCAACATACATGAGCGACATACACAATGTGATTCCAATGGAATTTCCCATCTCCTCAGAAGTATCTCTGCCGTTGACTCAACTCTGTGAGGCACATCGATCTGCAGGTTGAACAWGSTGAGATTGTAAACTCCTAAATTGATAGCTGTAAARTCGCCTAAACAAATTGCACTAACTAGCTACTTCACATGCTGACATTGTCTTTGGTATTATTGTGTGTAGCTACGTTTGCTAGCTAGGCAGCCAGCCAATAGAGAGAGCATTGCATTGTGGATTTTGTAGTCAACTCGAGCTGGAACAGACACGTTTTTCACGTTGCTACCAACCATATTATAAAGGAAAATGAACATTTGTTCACCAAAAATATTGTTCTCTTATTTAACACTGTAATTTATAAGAATGGGTGGTTTTGTGTGGATTTTTCCTTTAAGTAGACCATAAAATACATTTTAAATGGTAAATGGCCTGAGTGAACTATCTTCATTTACTGTATATTTGGTCATGGCAGATAGGATGTTGTGTTGTGGAGGGGAAAGCACATCATGTGTTGGGAAAAACATATTCCTTATAGCTATTCATTTAATACTGTCTACAGAGCCTGTGGGGTAAGGGCCAGGACATCAGATGAGCATTGACAAGGATGCTGATGAACTGACACTCAGTATCTTACCACACATTACACACAGTCTATAAATACACACACACACACACACACATGCAGGCACGAACGGACACATACAGACACACACTAGCCCTCCCAGACCCACTCCCCGGGACTGTGACCAGAGTTGATTGATCTGTTATTGATTGATTATGATGTTGTCTCTTCCTGATTTAACTCCAGCCTGAATTAGTAATTTATGTTATGTGACCTGAGTCAGGAAATATCTGATAGGCCCCCTGAGAAAGACCAACACATGTCACAGCCAATCAGGAGCAGCCTTTTTGAGTAGTTAATTTCTCTACCTCACCAACGACAGCCAATAATTCAGAATGATTTGATTCAGGGGATTTTACGGTTGACAACGTCATTTATATTGTGACAAGTTTGATTTAGATTTTATTTCAAGTTTGAATGAAGTTCAAATAGGTTTAATATTACCAGACTGATGTTCAGAATATGTCAATACATTAGGCKTACATACTGTATAATAGGGCTWTATGTAGACAACATGGAAACCATAGGATGACATGCTCGCACACACACCTATCCACACCCACACACAAGTTTGGTAGTCTGACATGCACACACACAAATGTTAACAGTATTTCAATGTTTGATATGAAAGTCAGTGATATCTACAGGAGTGATGACCAGTGGGGCTGAGTTTTTACCTCCGTCAATAAGACAGGGGCCAAAATATGGATAGAGTTTCTCAGTGAAGGTGCAGCCTGTGAAAGAGTAGATATGAGACCTGGCCTCCACTATAGAAGGAGACCGACCCTTCTCATAATCCACAAACACAATCCACAAACCTTCTGGGGCTTCTCTCTCAGGGAGAGGGGGACAGAGGGGCCAGAGAGAGCCTTGTACTCTCCATTTCTAATCCACAGTGTCCTGTATCCATTCTCAGGGCTCACTGTAATCTTCCCCTTCCTGTTGATGGACTCTCTGGCCACTCCTATAGTCCACCTTGTCTTCACCTGAACCTCATAGTAGAATCTCCCTGAGGAGAACCCCTCCTTTCCCAGGACACTGACACAAGTATCAAACCTCTCTGGGTTGGAAGGGGGATGCTGCCATACGTCTCCACATCTCACTTGTTTCCCGTCTTCAGACAGGATGAGTTGGAGATGTGCTGTATCAGGGTCTAGACTCACATCCCTGTTGAGAGAAACATACACCTTATTAGAATTATTTTGAAAAACAAACTTTACTGCAGGTTTTGCTGCACAGTACATTACTGTAGACATATGTATCCTATAGGTTGTTATTGATAACAACATACAGTATATTGCAGATGTGAATGCGTGGTATTTCAAGTAATACCAGTATGTGAAGATAATAGTATCCATGTAAAGGTCTAGGTGGATGGACTGGAGAGTTTTCCACACTGACCTGCATGTCTTCTGATGGTTTCAAGTTCTACAATACAGAGAAAGAGTTTGTCAGATTTGGGGGATACCAGAAACTATGGTAATATAATGTTACACTAGAGTATACTGTATACTATACAAATCTCCATCTCTAAACTTTATGGATAAAGTGAGAGATTTTTTAATGCAAGTTCAGAACCAAACACATATGGTAAGTGACAATGTGTAAAAAGAATCACTCTTCCATAATACAGTATACCTGCAAACAACAGTATGAAGTGATCTAATCTATTTGGAATAGAATTCAGTGTCATTCATTTACCTGGACTCCCCTTCATGTTTACAAAATTTGTGAAAATTAAACAAATAAAACAAATTATAATTCCTGTTAATTAAAGTGTGAACATTTTCAACAAAAAAAAATGAAACAAAATAGCATTCTTGGTGTGAACATAAAATAATTCCAATACAGTAATATTTTACCACATAATTATGACTAATCTTTGTGCTATTTGCATATTTGCACAATGGAAATTGTAAACCCYGAGAACAGGGCTCTCCAACCCTGTTCCTGGAGAGATMATGTCCTGTAGGTTTTCACTCCAACCCTAGTGAGACTGATTTTAATCATTTGCTTCTTGATAAGTTGAATCAGGTTTGTTACAATTAAGGTTGGATCAAACACCTACAGGAAAGTAGCTCTGCAGGATCAGGGTTRGAGAACCCTGSCTTAGAATGTACATGTATRTATTGTAAATTGACCATAAGGGTCTAGTAATGCATTGTGTATAGCTTCTACTTACCCAGCTGATCAGCAAGTATCTCAGCAGACAAACAGATGAATTAAAGTCAATTAAAGCATTCTTAACGGTGAACAATTCATTCAATTAATTGTGTGGCAGGGGGATGGGGACAGTAAAARCAATGTGATAAAAAGCATTAATGTCAAATAGGTAAGGATTTTAAATCCATGAAACTAGCTGTTGTACGCTATTCATTTCTGTTACATATTCATGTGTTGGGAATTGTTTGTCTCCAATTATTGTTTGTGATCCCAATAAGAAATGACACTGATSCATAGGACTGTTGGACAAGACTTACTCAGCTTTAAAGTGTTGATATGTTGAACTTGCTTTGTAGACATCTTACATCCATGCAGGAGAACATTATGAAATAGTAAACTTTTACACATTGATGCATAGGACTGTTAGACACTACTTACTCAACTCAAGACTGTGTTCATCTTTAACTTGCTCTGGACACATCAAAAAGAGAGACAGAGAGGACATACTTAATGAACACAGAACCTCTGTGTTTTCTCTGATGAAGTTCCATTTCTGGAGGACAAAACTGCATGTTTGACAGTAAGACACTACTTAACTATCTCTTGACTGTGTTCAGCTTAGGATGCATCTACAGACATGGAAATAGATAACAGTTAGAGGAAAGGTCCACTAAATAACCTACTCAAGATGTTTTCTGACAAAGTCTTTTACATGAAGGAAGAAGTTACACTGATGTGCTTCAGGTAAACAATGCACTGAGATTTAAATAAACCTTATATTAAAACATCTAGTATTTTTGTGGAGAAAATACRAGAACAACCCTGGTGCAAATAAGTGCCATGCTCAAGATTTTCACCTTGTCGGCTCGAGGATTCGAATTGGCAACCTTTTGGTTCTAGTACCCAACTCCTTGTGTATGTCACTCTGTAAACTGCACTTTAAAACATTTACATTCAGTCAAAAAAGTTTTCTATTACCATAGTCATTGTGCAAACCATTCCAGTGCCAAATCGTGAAAGCTAATATGGCCACAATGCCCATAGAGACAATCAGTGCAAAGGCTATTCTCCATGCCTCTTCATGAACAAGGATCAGCTCACCTGCAAGACACAAATAAATTGAGATTAGTGCCATGCTAACCACTGCTACCAAATAATATTAAAGGGACATTTCACTCAAATTAAATTTGTCAGATGTTTAAAGACCTCAATTGCAGACTGTTGTCAAAATGAAACCACGTCCCATGACATCAGTTGTGTAGCTCCAGCAATATGCCTCAATGCCAAATGACTGGAAAAGATGAGCACCATCTAATTTCCTGGTTTAATGTTGTGTTTATCTTTTCCATTCATTTAAGGTGGAGGCATACAGCTGGATCTACAAAACCAACGTGGTTTCATCTTGACTTTAGAATACTTTAGAGTTCTAAAAATGTAGACAAACTTGTATCCAACTGTCCTATTTATGTTTGTTAAGCAGCCTTTGTAATACAACAGCATATAAAACATGAAGTGTTCCATCTCAGCTAATCAATACTATGATGTTACTCACTAGGGATGTGAAACTCTGTCTCCATCACCTCATGGATCTGTCTCTGTCTGATTCTACAGGTAAAGCGGTTGATGTCAGTCTCCTTTACGATGGTCTTTAGTTTGACTATGTAGAATCCCTCATAGTCCCTGTCTGTCTCTGAMGGTCCAGCAGACAGAGTGACCCCTTCACTGTCCAGCCACTCCAACTCAGGCTCAGGGAACCAGCCTTTAGATACACACAGCAGAGCCATCCCTCCTTCTTTCTGCCCCCCAATGGACACCTCTGGCTTGGATCCTATAGCTACAGACACAAAGGGAGACTGGAGATGAAGTACTACTGAGATTGGGAGGAACATCATATGGGTTGTTGTATTTAAGAAATGTACCTCTGACGTWGACTTGAATGGTGGCATCATCATAATGTGTCTTAGACTSAACAAGACATTTATAACGTCCATCATCAGTGCCCTGTACCCTGGTCAGTTTCAAAGMGGTGTTKCCMTTCTTCAGTTCCTCTTTAAACAGCGATGTCCTTCCCCTGTAGGAGTGGATCTGATCATGGTATTTGTCTCTGCCGTCTTGGTAGAGATGGACGCGATGTTTGACTGAGGGTCTGGGAGGTTGAATTTCTGAACCAGTCAACTCTCATGTCCTCAGCACTGATGTTGGATTTGAATATACAGGGCAGAATGATGTCATCACCAGCCACAGCAACAATGGCACGAGTCGGACCAAGAACCTCAAACTTCTCAGGAAAGAAAACAACCATTTAATATCAAAAGCGACCATGCACATCATCAACGGTTGGTCCCTTTCATACTTTAACAGACCACACTAAAGATCAACACCAAACCTGGCCCAAATACTTAAGGTTTGCTTGATTTAGCTTGTTTGCCAATGGAATAGCCTAGTACCGAAAGTGCAAACCGTACCCATCGTTCATGCAAATCATTCACACACACACACAAAGAACATCTTTGGAGGAGAAGCAGGAGATTGACACACAGACAGTCTGTCCAAGTCCACATCATTTCTGAAAGAGAGGATAACATACTGGATATAAATCATAAAGATTCTGAGCTCTAGACCACAATGTGATTCAAGTAGGCGATGTTATGGATCATATGATATGGATTTATTATGTAATCACCTGAGACCTTTCTTAAATATGTAAAACTTGGTCCTTTTATTTAATAATATAAAGCATTTCTCCCATTATCTCCATAATCCTGATAGCTGTACTGAGGGATCAGACAGACAGACAGACAGACAGACAGACTGACTGACTGACTGACTGACTGACTGACTGACTGACTGACTGACTGACTGACTGACTGACTGACTGACTGACTGACACGACAGACAGAAGACAGACAGACAACAGAACAGACAGACAGACAGACAGACAGACAGACAGACAGACAGACAGACAGACAGACAGACAGACTTATTTATTATTTATTTAATCACCTGAGGGCCAAAGACTACTCAAGACACTTTCTTATATATGCAAAACTTGGCCTTTTTATCAAGGCCTGTCTGGTTCTCACACAGTTATTACCAACCATCAACATCGACTTGAATATTAATTGCTGGGATTTATTAGAGTAAAGCATTTCTGCCATTAACTCTATTTTCCCTGACAGCTTTAAACACATATACAAATAATACTTACGATTAGATACACGCAGATCACAATTGAGAAGAGTTTGGCTTAAAGCACGCTCGCCTGTGGTGGAAAGACTGGAGAGAAAATACATCTGGTGTGTCTACTGCAGGGAAGTAGCTTCAACATAACTTGATATACTTGTTATTCTTGTAGATGAGATGGAATCCACACTTTAATCAGCTTGAGTTATTAACTTGACTTGACTTAAATTAACTTATGAGGAAGTAGGTGAGAGGTGGCATAGTTTCTGGAAACAAAACTCTGACAAACTGGCTACACTAAGATGTCACACATAGAGATCACAGGAGGCTGGTAAGGGTAGGGCGGCTCATAATGATGGCTGCAATGGAGTAAATGGAATGGTATCAACAACATGGAAGCCAGGTCTTTGATGTGTTTGAGAGCATTCTATTAATTCCGTTCCAGCCATTATTATGACTCTGTCCTCCCCAATTAACGTGCCACCAGCCACATGTGATAGAGATGCAAGCGATCGCCCTTACCATGTACCTCGTCAGACTGGATGTGAAAGATTTTAGCAAAGACATTCAAAGACATAGCAATGTGTACACATAAATATTCAACAACGTAGTTTTAGATTGTAACAGAAAATATTTTTTTTTAAAGAACCTGTAATAATGAGCCATAAAAGGCATGTCTTCCCAGTGCTGAGGGATCATCCTCTTCCCTCAACCTGTTGTTTGTTCACTTTCACTGGATTGTTATTCTTACTCTCCTTTCAGTTTTTAACTCTGTCCTCTTTATATTACCATCCATATGTCACATATTGATTGTGGCATCCACTGTGGTGGGTTGTTGACATGGACTGCAAGAGAACCATGGCCTTATTGCACTTACATCAAGTTGACACTAGAGGGCAGTAGACACACACTGATCACAGTGACATGTCATTGCAGAGATGGAAGAGGAAGTGGGACATCCCACGTCCTCATTTATTTTTTCAATCAATCAAATGCAACCCTTGCTCAGTTTCATCAACCTTGTTGTCAAGAGACTGGACATTGGCGAGTAGTATGCTAGGGAGTGGAGCGCGATGTGCCCATCTCCGGAGCCTGACCAGAAGACCGCTTCGTTTGCCCCTTTTACGGCGACGTTGTTTAGGTTCGCCGGCTGAGATCAGATCCATTGTCCTGGTGGAAGGCAAAACACAATATCCGCTTCGGGAAAGTCATATTCCTGGTCGTAATGATGATGTAATGATGATGATGGTGAGTTGGCGTTGCTCTTATATTCAGTAGTTCCTCCCGACTGTATGTAATAAAACCTAAGATTACCTGGGGTACCAATGTAAGAAATAACAAAAAAAAACTAAATACTGCATAGTTCCTAGGAACGCGAAGCGAGGCGGCCATCTCTGTCGCGCCGGAACATTACAACCACTGTGATTGTTATTATTTGACCTGCTGGTCATCTATGAACATTTGAACATCTTGGCCATGTTCTGATATAATCCCACCCGGCACAGCCAGAAGAGGACTGGCCACCCTCATAGCCTGTTCCTCTCTAGGTTTCTTCCTAGGTTCTGGCCTTTCTAAGGAGTTTTTCCTGACTGTGCTTCTAACACTGCATTGCTTGCTGTTTGGGGTTTTAGGCTGGGTTTTCTGTACAGAACTTTGTGACATCAGCTGATGTAAGAAGGGCTTTATAAATACATTTGA
>NW_019944678.1:0-21186 GCF_002910315.2 Salvelinus sp. IW2-2015
GTGCTGTAGTGCGAGGACAATAAATAATTCGATTTGCAATCTTGCAAAACATGCGGGAAGATAATTACAGACGAGAGCGCAACAATTTCCAACTTTGCGTTGGCATTTGAAGCTGCACAAAGGACTGTAAGGTGTGGTGGCTAATATATAATTTATTATCTTTGCTATACGAACTTTAAATCAATTCTGAGCCTCCACACAGTCAGTCAGTGGCAGGAACGTGATCATTGCACCAAGATTGACTATAAACTGACTAGCAGTGGTTAGCCTAAAATCCTCTGATTGTTTCTTGCTGTTCTAAAACCATTGAACATTACGTTATGGCTACTGTGCGCACACACAGAAAGAGTGCGTGTGTGTGTGTGTGTGTGTGGTGTTGGTATGTGCTGTTGTGTGTTTTGTGGTGATGGTGTCATGTGGTGTGTGTAGGTTGTTTTGTGTTGTTTTAGTATGTTGTGTGTGCTTGTGTGTGATGTAATTGTGTGTGTGTGTATTGTATGTGTGTGTTGTGGTGTTGTAGTGTAGTGTGTGTGTGTTGTGTTATGTATGTGGTTGGTGTGGTTGTGTTTGTTGGTCGGGGGGGTTTTGGGGGGTATGTATGTGTGTGTGTGTGCTTTACGGTTGCTTGCAACGCTGTCAACTTATGACAAGCAGTAGCAGAACAGACGAGCCACACTGGCTCTATTGTATGTCTCTCTATTGAGGGTCACCAGGAAACTTCTCCCATGTAATATGAGTGGAAAAATGATAAGAGCACCTTTGATATAGGTCGTGAAACGAGAGCCTTTGTAGAGGTACACAGGAACTCAGTTGTTCTTAATGACTCTGTGAGTGAGTCGCGGGATCTCGTCTCGTGATGAACTCTCTGTGAGTGACGCTCTTGTGATGGTATAAGGAGCAATAGTGTTGGTTTGAGTAACCAGAAGGCCTGTAAGCTCGCTCGTTAGGTTGAAGAGTAGGGTAGGACCAGGCCGCAGCTGGTGATGTATGCATATTTATTTGATATGAGCGTTCTTTTTACACGAGAACGAAGAAGCATATACAACAGGAGAGCGAAGACCAACGATCGCTGAGCAGTGCTGAACAAGTGACGCTGGGTGGGAAACAAAGACGACAATGTAACGGAATCAATTGCACCACAAACGCCAGGCGTAACATGAAATTACTAGGCTAAATAGGTTCCACATCAGAGACAAACGAGCTAAACACCTGCCTCTGAATTGAGACATAATCAGCGATCAGACACACCTAAACCAATGAAGACCAAAAACATGAGATATCAACCCAGCTCATCGTCTCTGACCAACTCAAAACAACTAAACAAAGGAAATAAGGTCAGGGAGAAGTGTGACAGTATTCCCCGCCCACCCCCAAAGTGCGGTACTCCGGCCCAAACCCTTGAACTCTTAATAGGGTAGGGGTCTGGGTGGGATCTTGCCGACGGTGGGCGGCTCTGGCGCTGGCGTGGCCCCCACACCAAGTAATCCCCTTCCGTGTGCCTCCCTATTAAGCTTCGCAACCCATAATATACCCCCACTGTACTGAGGGGTTCCAGTCCCGGACTGAGGGGCAGCGTCGGACTGAGGGGCAGCTCCGCGACTGAAGGGGCAGCTCCGACTGACTGACGGCTCCAGTCTGGCGACTGCGTCTTGCCAAGTATGGCTGACGACGGCTCTGGCAGGTCATGGGCCTGACAGTCGCAGGTCTGCTGCATGAGCTCTTGCACTGACATGGCTCGTGGCGAGGCTCTGGCGCTCCTGTACTGACGGCCGGCCAGGCATGCGTGGCAGCTGCTGCTGTCTGGTGCGGGTCGCTCTGCAGCAGCTCCTTTGGCGGGCGGACTCTCGGCACTGTCTGCGCTTGGACTCGACTGGATGGCTCTTGAAGGCTGCAGGAACAGACGGCGGCTCAGGCGGCGCTGGGCAGACCGGACAGCTCAGAACGGCGCTGGGCAGAGGGCAGCGCCAGGCGGCCTGGGCAGACGGGCAGACTCTGGCCGGCGTGAGGGCGCACAGTAAGCCTGGTGCGCTGTTTGCCGGAACTGGTGACCGGGCGTTAAGGAACTCGCCTCAAAGGCTAAGCAATGCGGGAGCAAGCAAACAGGGCGCACAGGGCTTGGAGACGCACAGGGGCTTGGTGCGTGGTGGTGGCACTAGAACCAGGGTTAGAAGACAGAGCCCAGGGTCAGACGACAGAACCAGGGTTAGAGACAGAACCGGGGTAGAGGTAGATACCAGGGTTAGAGAAGAACAAGGGTTAGAGGTCAGAACCAGGGTTAGAGGGTCGAACAGGGCAGGAGACCAGAACCAGGGGTTAGGGTCGATATCCGGGGTTAAGAGGTAGGAACGCAGGGTGGTAGGGAGGTACGAGACCGGGGTTAGTGAGACAGTGAACCAGTGGTTAGAGGTAGAAACCAGGGTGACGGAAGCCAGGGTTGGAGAGACAGGGTTAGCACGAAGGGTAGAGACAGAACTCAGGGTCAGGGACAGAATTACCAGGGTCAGAGTACCAGAACCAGGGTTGAAGACAGAACGCAGGGTTAGAGCGCAGGTAGAACGAAGGGTTAGAGGTAGGACACCAGGGTTAGAAGAGATCAAGGGAAAGAGACCAATGAGACAGGACATTGAGAGGACAGAAACCAGCGTTAGTAGGACAGAGACCTAGGGAGTTAAGGACAGACCAGGGTTAGGACAGAACAGTGTTAGAGAACAGAAACAAGGGTTAGAGAGCAGACCAGGTTGTTAGAGACCAACCGAGTTAGAGCAGGTAGAACCAGGATCGTAACATTTTAGACCAGAACAGTAGTACTGGCAGGGGTGAGGGTCGAACCACGGGTTGGGGTCGAACCAGGGGCTGAGATTGACAGAACGCAGGTGTTGGAGGTGCGACCGGGGTTTAGAGGTAGAACCAGGGGTGTAGAGGTAGAACGCGGTTGAGAGACAGAACCAGGGTTATGCAGGTAGGTGAATCCAGAGGTCAGAGTACAGAACAGGGTTGGAGGACAGAACTCAGGGTTAGAGACAGCAACCAGTGTCAGAGACAGGAAACCTAGTGGTCAGAGATCAGAACCAGGCGTTGAGAGACAAATACAGAGAGGGTAGAGACACAGGGTAGAGGTAGACCCAGGGTTAGAGACAGAACCAGGGTTAGAGGTAGAACCAGGGTTAGAGACAGAAGCATGTTAGGAGGACAGAACCAGGCGTTAGTAGACAGAACACAGGTTAGAAGACAGAACGGGTAGAGTGACGAGAACATGATTAAGGAGAGCAGAAGGCCAGGGCGTAGAGAACAGCACCGGGTTAGAGACAGGAGACGCGAGGGTTAGAAGACAGAGGATGAACCAGGGGGTTAAGAGACAGAACCAGGGTTGTACTACAGAAACCAGGGTTGGAGAGTTGTAGAACTCAGGGTTATAGACAACAGGGTTAGAGAACAAGAGGTTGGAGCGTAGAGACCAGGGTTATAACAGACAGACGAGGTTCAGAGGACCGAACCAGGGTAATGAGTTGTAGAACCATGGTTTGTTCATAGACAGAGGTAAACCCAGAACAGTGTTAGAACGAGAGACCAAGGGTTCATTGTAAGACCAGGGTTATGTTTGTAGGACGAGAGGGTTATAGAGCAGATCACTCAGGGTTAGAGTACGAGCACGTTAGAGTGACCAGTTAGAGAGACAAGGAGTAGCAACGAGGGTTAGGAGACAGAACAGGGTTAGAGGTATCAGAACCAGAAGGGATTTCAGTAGGTATCAGGGATTAGACGAGAGGTTACGACGAACAGAACCAGTGTTAAGACGAACAGGGTTAGAGTAGAACACAGTTTAGAGACATGATACCCACGATGTTAGAGATCAGAACCAGGGTTGAGAGAGGAAGCCTAGGGTCAGAGACAGAACCGGGAGAGCGCCGGTTTAAGAACGAACGGCATGAACTCCAGGTTAGAAGACCGGTTGAGAACACGAACCAGTGTTAGAGGTTTGAAACCAAGGGCCAGAGCCAGCAACCGGGTTAGGCAGAACGGTGACAACAGGTTAGAGACAGAACCAGGTGTTAGAGAACAGAACCAGGTTAGAGACAGAAACCAGGGTTAGAGACGAACCGGTCTAGTAGACCAGATACCATGGGTTAGAGACAGACCAGGGTACAGACAGATTAGAGCAGAACCAGGTTAAGAGAACCAGGTTAACGGGTTATATGAACCGCAGGTTACAGAGACAGAACCAGTACGTTAGAAGAACCGGAGAGTACCAGGTCAGAGACATTGAACAGCAAGAACTAGAACCAGCTGTTAGAGGACAGAACCAGTTCAAGAGACGCAGGATACGGCTGGGTTGTAGAGGTAGTTAACCAGGGTTAGAGACAGAACCAGGGTTAGTGATAGAACGGGTTAGAGGTAGATATCCAGGGTTAAGACGTGTGAACCACAGGATCCAGTTCAAAGACCTAGGTCTCAGAGACAGAACTCAGGGTTAGTAGCAGGGTTAGATGACATGGCAAGCAACGTGTGTTAGAGACAGACAGGGTTAGATGACAGAACGCACGGGTGTAGAGACAGAATCCAGCGTTAGAGACAGAACCACGGGCAGAGACAGACAGGGTTTAGAGAATCCGTTATGAGATCAACCAGTGTGCGTTACGAGAACAGGTGTTAGAGATAGGGAACAGGGTTAGAGACGACCCCAGGGTTAGAGACAGAACCAGGGTTTAGAGGATAGAACAGGTAGAGTAGAACCAGCGGTTAGAGACAGAAACCAGTGTTAGGAGGGTCGAACCAGGGTTATAGAGACAGAACCCAGGTTAGAGGCAGAACAGGTTAGAGACGATCTAGACCACGGGTTAGAGTGAACCGTAATCCAGGTGTTAGTATGACAGAACCAGGTTAGAGACACGATTACCAGGTTTAGAGAAGAACCATGGCTGTTGAGTAGACGGAGAGACCAAGCGTTAGAGACATGAACTCAGGGTTATTGAGACAGAACCAGGGTAGGAGTTCAGAACCAGGGTTAGAGACAGAGTGAAGCCGGTGTTAGAGACAGACCAGGGTTAGAGGCAGAACAAGGGTTAGAGACAGAACCAGGGTTAGACGTAGAACCAGTGTGTAAGAGAACCAGAAGAGCCAAAGGGTTCCAAGAGACAGAACTGGGTTTCGAGGTAGAACAGGGTTAGAGACAGAATTCCGAAGGTGTTAGATGGTAAGAACCAGGGTTAGAGGAGAACCACCGGGTTTAGAGACAGAACCAGGCAGATTAGAGGCATGACCAGGGGTAGAGACTAGAACCAGGGTTAAGAGGTAAGATTTAATCCAGGGGTTAGAGACAGAACCAGGGTCAGATGATCAGAACTTAGGGTTAGAGGTAGAACCGCGGGTTAATGAGACAGAACAGGGTTAGAGGTAGAACCAGGGTTAGGTAGAACCAGGGTTAGGAGACCAGAACCATGGTATGACAGGTAAACCAGGGTTAGTGAGCAGAACCGGGTTGTGGTTGAGAACACAGGGTTAGAGTAGAACAGGGTTAATTGAGAGAGAACCATGGTTAGAGACAGAACCGGAGAAAGGGTAGAGACCAGAATAACAGGGTTAGGAGGTAGAACAGAGGGTAGGGAGAGCATGAACAGAGTTAGATGATAGAGGTAGAACCAGGGTTAGAGAGAACGGGTTAGAGACCAGAGTTAGGTGACGAGAACCAGGGTAGGTAGACAAACAGGTTAGAGGTAGAACCAGGGTTAGAGACAGAACCAGTATCCAGGTTACAGAACCAGTATAGCAGAGGTGGTACAGTAGACCAGGGGTTAGTAGAGTAGAACCAGGATCAGAGACAGAACCAGGGGGTTTAGAGACAGAAACCAGGGTTAGAGACAGAACCAGGGTTTAGAGACATTATACCAGGGTAGAACCAGAACCAGGGTTGAGGTAGACCAGTTGAGACAGAACCAGGTCAGAGATCAGACGACAGAACTCGGTGGTGTTCAGAGGTAAGAACCAGGGTTAGAGACAGAACCATGGGTGTTGGGTAGACACAGGGTTAGAGTCAGAAACCAGGGTTTTATAAAAGTTGTAACCAGGATCATGAGACCAGAACCAGGGTTAGAGACATAACCAGTGTTAGAGACAGAACCATGGGTGGGTAGAGACAGAAACCAGGGTTTAGAAGACAGAACCAGGGTTAGAGACAGAACCAGGTTAGAGACAAAACCAGGGTTAGAGACGAACCAGCGTTAGAGACAGAACCAGGGATAGAGAACAGAACCAGGGTTAGAGACAGAACCAGGGTTAGAGACAGAACCAGGGTTAGAGACAGAACCAGGGTTAGAGAGAACAGCGTTAGAGACAGAACAGCGTTAGAGACAGAACCAGGGTATAGCAGACAGAACCATGTTAGAGATCAGACCGTTAGAACAGATACAGGGTTAGAGACAGAACAGGGTTAGAGAAGAAACAGGGTTAGAATGAACAGTCAGAGACAGGACCAGGTTTCAGGAGAAGAGAAGTGGAACCAGCATTAGAGACAGAACTATGGTTAGCAGATCAGAAAGTGTTAGAAGACAGTAACCAATCGGTGTTAGAGACAGAACCAGGGTTAGACAGAAGGGTTAGAGACCAGAACCAGGGTCATAGAGACAGAACAGGGTTAGAGACAAAAGGGTTAGAGACAGAACCAGGGTCAGAAGACAGAACTAGGAGATGAACAGGGTTAGAAGAACAGAACCAGGTTTAGAGACAGAACAAGGTTAGGTAGACAGAGAACCAGGGTTAGAGACGATGACCAGGGTTTAGAGACAGATGACCAGGTCAGAGACAGGAACCAGGTTAGAGACAGAACCAGGGTTAGAGACAGAACCAGGGTTAGAGACGAACCAGGGTAGAGACAGAAACAGGTTTAGAGGTAGGAACCAGGGTTAGAGACAGAACCAGGGGTTAGAGACAGAACCGGGGTAAGTGGTAGAACCAGGGTTAGAGGTATGATTATGAACCAGGGTTAGAGACACGAACCAGGGTTAGAGACGGAACCAGGGTTGAACGACAGAGAACGAACAGGGTAAGAGACAGAACCAGGTTAGAGCAAAGTTGTAGGTAACCAGGGTAGATGGAGAACCAAGGGTTAGAGACAAGCCAGGGTGAGACAACCAGGGTTAGTAAGTACGGAACCAGGGTTAGAGCAAGTACAGACGACAGAACCAGGGTTAAGAGACAGAACCAGAGGTTAGAGACAGAACCCGCATTAGAGACAGAACCAGGGTTAGAGGTAGAACCAGGGTTATGAAGGACAGACCAGCAGTGGTTAAGAGACCAGGTTAGAGACCCAGGGTTAGATGGTAGGAATTCCTGGAGGTTAGAGACAGAGAACCAGGGTTAGAGACCGAGAACCAGGGTTAGAAACGATGAAAGAACCAGGGTAAGAGACAGGGTTGAACCAGGGTATTGAGACAAGACCAGGGTTTAGAGTAGAAACCAGGGTTAGAGACAGAAGACGGGTTAGAGACAGAACCAGGGTTAGAGACAGAACCAGGGTTAGAGACAGAACCAGGGTCTAGAGACTATGAGACGAACCAGGGTTTAGAGGTCAGTAAGCAGGGTTAGAGACAGAACCAGGTTCAGTTAGACAGAACCAGGTTAGAGTAGCAACCAGGAGTTAGAGACAGAACCAGTAGGGGTAGAGACGAACCAGGTTAGACGAGGGTTTAAGGGACAGACCAGGGTTAGAGTACAGAACCAACGTTGAGACAGAACCAACGTTAGAGACAGAACCGGGTTAGGGACAGACCGGGTTAGAGGTAGAACCAGGATTAGAGGACAGAGACCAGGGGTTAGAGAACAGAACCAGTGTTAGAGACAGAACCAGTGTGTAGAGGACGAGAACCAGGGGTCGAGAGACAGAACCAGGGTTAGCGACGACAGAACCAGGGTTAGAGACAGAACCAGCGTTAGAAGGACAGAACCAGGGTTAGAGACAGAACCAGGGTTAAGTGGTTGAACCGAGGGTCAGAGACAGAACCAGGTTAGAGACAGAACCAGGGTTAGAGGTTGAGACCAGGGTTAGAGACAGAACCAGGGTTAGAGACAGAACCAGGGTAGAGACAGAACCAGGGTCAGAGACAGAACCAGGGTTAGAGACAGAACCAGGGTTAGAGACAGAACAGGGTTAGTGATAGAACCAGGGTTAGAGACAGAACCAGGGTTAGAGACAGAACCGGTGTTAGAGGTAGAACCAGGGTTAGAGACAGAACCAGGTTAGAGGTAGAACCAGGTAAGGACAGAGACGGTTAGGAGACAGAACCAGGTTAGAGACAGAACCAGGGTTAAGAGTAAAACCAGGTTAGAGACAGAAACCAGGGTTAGAGGTAGAACCACGGTTAGAGACAGAACCAGGTTTAGAGACAGAACCAGGGTCAGAGACAGAACCAGGGTTAGAGACAGAACCAGGGTTAGAGACAGAACCAGTGTTAGAGACAGAACCAGGGTCAGAGACAGAACCAGGGTTAGAGACAGAACCAGGGTTAGAGACGAACCAGGTTTAGAGACGAGCCAGTAAACAGAACCAGGGTTAGAGACAGAACCAGGGTTAGAGACAGAACCAGGTTAGAGACAGAACCAGTGTTTAGAGACAGAACCAGGGTTAGAGACAGAACCAGTGTTAGAGAACAGAACAGTGTTAGAGACAGAACCAGGGTCAGAGACAGAACCAGGGTTAGAGACAGAACCAGGGTTAGAGACAGAACCAGGTTTAGAGACAGAACCAGGGTTAGAGACGAAGGGGTTAGGTGAACCAGGGTCAGAGACAGAACCAGGGTTAGAGACAGAACCAGGGTTAGAGGTTGAACCAGGGTAGAGACAGAACCAGGGTTAGAGACAGAACCAGGTTAAGAGACAGAACCAGGGTCAGAGAACAGAACCAGGGTTAGAGACGAACCAGGGTTAGAGACAGAACCAGGGTTAGTGATAGAACCAGGTTAGAGACAGAACCAGGGTTAGAGACAAGAACCAGTGTTAGAGGTAAGAAACCAGGGTTAGAGACAGAACCAAGGGTTAGAGGTAGAACCAGGGTTAGAGACAGAACCAGGGTTAGAGACGAACCAGGGTTAGAGACAGAACCAGGGTTAGAGTAGAACCAGGGTCAGAGACAGAACCAGGGTTAGAGACAGAAACAGGGTTAGAGACAGACCAGTGTAGAGAACCAGGTCAGAGACAGAACCAGGGTTAGAGACAGAACAAGGGTTAGAGACAGAACCAGTTTTAGAGACAGAACCAGGGTCAGAGACAGAACCAGGGTTCGAGACAGAACCAGGGTTAGAGACAGAACCAGGGTTAGAGACAGAACCAGTGTTAGAGACAGAAAACCAGGGGTTAGAGACAGAACCAGGGTCAGAGACAGAACCAGGGTTAGAGACAGAAACCAGGGTTAGAGACAGAAACCAGGTTAGAGACAGAACAGGGTCAGAGACAGAACCAGGGTTAGAGACAGACCAGGGTTAGAGACAGAACCAGGGTTAGAGACAGAACCAGGGTCAGAGACAGAAACCAGGGTTAGAGGACAGAACCAGGGTAGAGACAGAACCAGGGTTAGAGACAGAACCAGGGTTAGCGTTAGAGTATGGGTTAATGGTGAGGATGCTGATGCTGATATGAACACAATAATAGTAAATAGTAATATAATAATATAAATATAATGATAATAATAATAACAATAATAATGATAATAATGAAGTATTGATAATAAAATTAAATAATATATAATAATAATAATAATAATATGATAATAATGATAATAATGATAATAATGATAGTAATGATAATAATAATATCAATAATAATACTAATAATGAATAATAATAATAATGACTAATATATATAAGATATAATAATGATAATCTAATGATAATAATAATAATAATAATAATAATACTGCACAATAATAATGAGTTGTTATTTTTGTTACATTACATTACATTGTTATATTATTATCAACACTGCTGTATATGTCTCTCACCTCAAATAGAAAGGACAAGAAAATAACTCTATTAACATAAGATTAAATAGACCAATTTCACCTAAGTTTTGTGAAGTATATTTATTTATTTATTATTTGTAAAACGAAATAAAGAACAATTCCATGATAAATGAATGATCATTTTTTTTCAGAATCTTAAAATATAATATATATATTTTTTAAAGATCAGAGATCAGAAATCAGAAATGGACCTATCTTCAATGTGATCTTCCCATTGGTTTAGCCCGCCGTAACATATCAGCGAGTTTGTAAACTCAACAAAAGACGCCCGTTTGTCATCATGCAACAAAACATTATGTAAAATATGGAAGATGCAAATGGGACCAACATTTTGTTTTAAGCCATTGGTTTATCTGCACTGTTTCACACGTCAGTTGTGGAAGGATGTTGCTCGTATTGGAAGCACAGTTTGAGCAGAAATATAATGCATGTGATCACCCTAGCAGCATCCGAAGACTGTGGGTCATTTCTTCTGTCTCCCGCAGAAAAGACATTACGCCTCTCATATTTACATACGCTCTAATATTTATCAAACATTCATAACTTACAAATGAACGGAATGTTCGCTCGTCCTTGGAGAACATGATAATGAAGGCGTTGACGTTTTCTGACACGTATTGTTAAGTTTTATACAGTTCAGTCTGATATATCACGCCCGATTAACCATTATTATATGCTATGTGTGTCCGCCCACCGCTGTCTGTCTGTCTGTCAGGAGGATGACGTTATCACCTGGTGGAGAGAGGACGACTACAAGACATAATTAATGACCCGAAGCTTTTTATGCAAAGCACGGAATTCTTTTGAACGTGAATGTCAGTAAGACCTAGATGACATAGCCAATACAGGATACAGGCTTATGCCGTTATGGACCGTGTGGACATTTTCCTTCAGTAACCCACTGAATTAACTTTACCATTCAATGCAAATGCTAATCATTCCACCAWTTCGTTGACAAGTAAAGGCTAAGCATGCTACTGAAATAATCAACTTTGTTTTTACAGATTCCGTTCCACAAAATAATCATTCAGGCTGTTTATGTCAGGGATGGCAGGGTAGCCTWGTATTTAGAGCGTTGAACTAGTCAACGGAAGGTTGCAAGTTCGAATCCCCGAGCTGATCCTGAACAAGGCAAGTAAACCACTGTTCCTAGACCGTCAAAGAAAATAAGAATTTCCTTCTTGCCGTAATAAAATAAAATATCCCTTTGGTGGAGTGGGGGTCTGCGCTAGGTGGGTCGGGTTGTAATCCTTCCTTGTTGTTCACTGTCTTGTTGTAACTGTGGATTGCTGGAGGTGAGGCCTTGACTTTAACGTCAACAGCCACATGCTAACCATAGGATAAATCCCATTGCAACAATCGATCCCCAGAAAACCCTGTATATTTTGCAGAGCAATTCCCAAACTTCCAAATGTGCCCAGGTTGTCATATTCTCCCCGAGGTAAGTAGTCCTACCCCATKATCAGATAAAATACCTCGTGTATTACTTAGTCAATCATTTTGCTTTGACAGTATTGTAACATAGCGATCCATAAATGTAACATATGGTGATATAATCAAGCGTGRTACCCGTCGTATATGGGGCATGAAGCACATTGCCATGGCTTTCAGTCAGGTCACTGTGGGTCATTTTACAGGGCTTCACAGAAAACTCTCCCGTCCTGGTTTAAAATCTACGGGGATTTCCTTTCTTTCGTGTAAGTTCATTACAAATAACACATCAAACAAACAAACACATTCATAATATTGTTAAAACAATGATTATAACAACAACACTAATAACTACATTCATATCAATCAACAAAAACATAACAATTGAATAATTACAATAACAATAATATCATACTATCAAAATAATATAAAATAACCTAAGTAATAAATAAACAACATCATTTGTTAGTCATCATTTATTTACTAAGTTTGTCTTGTTATGTACCTGCAGTGGACGAGAATGGAGGTAAGGACGGATTGGTCGGTAATAAAATGATACTGAGGCCTAGTGAATATGTTTTAACATGATGGAAAAAGGCCTGACAGATTTCCCAGTCTTTCTGTATCTTCAAGACATGTTACATCTACCGCATCAACATTGTATTGATAAGGACAAATGAAACATGAGACGCACCTTCTATTAATTCGCCCGTCGTCATGGAGAAAGCTTTTGCCCAATCCAAGAGTTCATTGATCAATAGAAAACGTTCTAGAACATTTTCGTATTTTTAGTATAAGGAAATGCTTCAATAATAAGTCGACCACCGTGACGTTCTTTAGGCTTAGGCTATATTGATAATACTGTGTGTGTGTGTGTGTGTGTGTGTGTGTCTGTGTGTGTATGTGTGCGTGTGTGCGTGTGTGTGTGTATGTGTGTGTGTGTGTGTCTGTGTGTGCATGTGTYSGTGTGTGTGTSTGTGTGRGTGTGTGTGTGTGTGTGTCTGTGTCCAAGGAATGGAGGAACACTGAGATGGGCCCTACTTATTTGTTCAGAGTCAGAGTTAACACTGGATAAGACATATATTTAAAGACGTAGATGATGTGGTGAACTAAAGATTAGCAATACTGCAATATGTCGTAAACATTAAAGGAAGGTGACGAGGTTAGTCATATTTGGCTTTTCTTTTTTGTCCTTACAAAAGGCTATATTACACTTGTGAATGAGCCCATGGATGTCTGTAAGGTTGTGTACTGTGTGAGAGAGCGTGAAAGCTGGCAGGAAATCACGCGGCGATAAAGCTCCATGTCCCTCCGTAGGGCGAGGCTGGCTAATTTCTAAGCATAATTAACTATATGCTTAAAATCAATTGTTTCCCGTACCCAGCCAGGGTCCTGGACTGCCAGCAGGGAGAGGCCTATTTTTTTGCACGTGTGAAAGCAGGAAGCAGGTCTACCTGCCACTCATTAAACCACAGCAATTCAATAGAGAGAAGAGAAGGGGAGGGGGAAGTCAGGTTAAACCTGCTCGTTATACCTGCAGCGCAATTAACACGACTTGTTCCTCCTCTAATCCGTTGCTTGCTCTCTGTTCTACTAATAATTGAACTTCATGTAGGAATTAAAAAAAATACATAATCATATACATATATATATATATACGCTATAAGAATCTCACGCGCATTAATTGATAGCGATCTATTATCAACYCGTTCTTGTGGATTTTAGTCGGCGTTTGAAGTTTCATTAAGTATGCTATGGGTATCTAGGGAAGAGCCTTGCAGCSCTAACCCATATTACCGCTGCAGAGCTATAAAACAGGCTAATGTCGATGTGTCTGTCGAGCTGCACATTCTGCTGAAGGAGATTCCACGGGAAGTAAAGTACTGTGGCGACATTATTGCGTTTGTAAGCACTTTTCCACGTCCGTCGTGGGGGAATACGTCTCTGAATKGCTTGATAGAAATACACAGACTATTGTTGGCGAGAAGAGAAGGGTTTGAAATAATAATAACAAGGGGTTTGAAATMATGCTTTCATTTAACATCCCTCAACTACAATTGTTGAAACTGGTAGAAGGCGTCGCATAGTGCTGCCCTGTCGACTTGTAGGTGAAGCAACGCACACTTGAACGGAGAGAGGACTTGACCTCTGCCTTTATGTTGTGTCTAATGTTAGTCTAAAACACAATCAGTCCTTTATATGGGACATGAGCTGGCGTGACACGTCCTGTTCACCAGATGGATGTTCGCAGGGCTGAGGATCTKTATAAACTCTCAGGTGTTTCTAGATGTTTTGGTAGCTCGTCACAGAAAAAAATATTAGAACATACAACAACAAAAAAGGACGAGAGGTTTTAAGAAATAGCTGATTTGTTAATAATACGTGTTGAGAATAAATGTATAATTACTGTGTAGCCTATGACTAAAGTTCTCACAGATTTACTATATCTAAACATTATTATAGTCAATATATTCATGTAGTTAATCATTTATAATCGAAACTCAACCAGTCAAAAGTCAATGTAAATTGTATACAACTGAACGGATGTAGCATTTCAACATTTTATATTGTAGGAAAACGACCAGTAAGGAGACAGAGGGATTGTAGGATTGTATTGTAGGAAAATAACCATTAAGGAGACAGAGGGATTGTAGGATTGTATTGTAGGAAAATGACCATTAAAGGGGGGACAGAGGGGTTGTAGGATTATATTATATATATCGCAACTCATTGATCTGTGCACCCGACTGTTTGCAACAATGCACTTTAAAATAGGAAACTGGAATGAGGTCTGAAATATTTCCTAAACACAAAACCACCGTAATGTACTACCTCAAAGAATGAGACTAAAATATATATGGAAAGCAAACAAAACCCAAGGGACGAAGAATTGCACCCATAACAAAAGCTTTGTCATGGAACCACAATATCTCACTCATTTTACATATAACAAAATAACTGTACAAATAATACAGAAAACGAGATGAATAATAATCCCAACAAATATAGGTTATTTTTGTGATGAAACAGAGGCCTGGAAAGACTTCGCGGTTAGCGTTCACTGCCCACTGTATACACGAGAGGACGTGAGAGGTGGAGGCGAGAAAGATAATAGGTGGACAAGGAGAGAGGAGAAGGAGAGAGGAGAAGGAGAGAGGAGAAGGACAGAGGAGGAGAGAGGAGAAGGAGAGAGGAGAAGGACATAGGAGAAGGAGAGAGGAGAAGGACATAGGAGAAGGAGAGAGAAGGAGAGAGGAGAAGAAGAGAAACCTGATGATTGCGTCAGTAATTCAAACAGAGTGCCATGAAAGTTGACACCAGACTGGATCCTAGAATTAACGTTCGGGTCAGATCGCCATAAACTGTATCCACCAAGTCAGGAGGGAACGGAGGAATGTGTAAGTGATTTCAGGAACGAAGGCATGTGTAAGGGATTTCCTATCAATTTTGCAGTCGCGGATATAATGCCTTTAGGTCTAATTTAAGAATCGCGGCAGGATTAGGGTTGTATAGGAGTTTCCTTCATTAGGGGTATTTAAATGATGCCTGTCTTGTATAGGAGTCAGATCTACAGGTAACTGCCAAAATAAAGGAAACACTTGAGAAGATCAGGGTTCTGGCGGTTCTGTTGTGGTGCGGAGTGCATTTTCCTGCCATGGTTCAGCTCCACTAAACCCCGTAGAGAAGGGTGGTTTTATTTGGCCCCCCAAGTTAGATTATTTTCAATGTATTTGTGTGTATTATTTTTTTTACATAAAAGACTGTAAAACACCAGGAAATCATCTGTAAGTGATTTTAATCTTGAAAAATATTTTACCAAGTATTCCCACGCAAATTGATGCATACACTTGCGGATAATTTGCAGTCGGCAAATTATTATTATGTTCCGGCCACCCGATCATCCGCTCAAGAAACAATCGTCACACGGCTGAATCTAGTTGGTGATCCCTGCAATAGAGGGCAAGATACCGCCAATAAAAGTACAACCGTTGTGATTGATCACTTTCAACCTGTGATYAATCCTTTCTCTCCTGATCGGACTAGTCTCTTCCAGGATGACAATGTCCCCATCCACAGGGAACGAATAGTCACTGAATGGTTTGATGAGAATGAAAACGATGTAAACCATATACCATTGCTGTCTCAGTCACAACATCTCAACCAAACTGAACCAATTTGGGAGATTCAGGAGTGGCGCATGTGACAGCGTTTTCTACCACAATTATAACAAAACACCAAATTATGGAATTTCTCATGGAACGACGGTGTCGCATTTCCTCCCAAAATAGAATTCCAGACACGTGTAGAATCTACAGTATGCCAAGGTGCATTGAAGCTGTTCTGGCTCTTGGTGGCCCAACGCCCTATTAAGACYCCCCATGTTGGTGTTTCCTTTATTTTGGCAGTTACCTTTATGTCTTCCTGCTCACATGACAGTCAAACGTTTTATACAAACATAGAACGTGTGAAAAGGGCATCCGGGTGATATTTCTCCCCTTTTCCCAGACGGACAATATTAATCATCAATTATCTGGCTCTCCACATTGATAAATATGATTGAAAACAAATCTAAAAGCTCCGACACAAAAGGCGTTTTTCCCCCCTTTAACGTTGTTCTTTTCAGTCTGTTCATCAAAGAGTTCTAAAATTGGTGTCCCGAAGATGTACATTGTTGAGATGACATGATGACAATGCGGAGACAAAGCGTGGTCTACCAGACATCTCGGCTGTAGGGAGGGGAGGCTGAGAACGGGTCTGACAACGGGTCAGGGCAGGGCTGTGTGGCGAGTTAATACTCTGAGCACAGGAATGGACCAGAACTTTAGTAGTAGCCAAGTGCTCTGTCTCTCTGTCTCTCTGTCTCTCTCTCTCTCTCTCTCTCTCTCTCTCTCTCTTACTCTCTCGTCTCTCTCTACTTCCTCTCCTCTCTCTCTCTCTTCTTCTCTCTCTCTCCTCTCTCTCTCTCTCTCTCTCTTCTTCTTCTCTCTCTCTCTCTTCTCTCTCTCTCTCTCTTCTCTCTCTCTCTCTCTCTCTCTCTCTCTCTCTCTCTCTCTCTCTCTCTCTCTCTCCTCTCTCCTCCCCCTCTCTTCTCTCTCGTCTCTCGCTCTTCTCTTCCCTCTCTCTCTTCCTCTCTCTCTCTCTGTCTTGTCTTCTGTCCGTCTGTCCCTCTCTCTCTCGTCCTATCTCCTCTCTCTCACCTTCGCCTCTTCTCGAACTTCTCTCCTTCTCTCTCTCTCTCTCTCTCTTCTCTCTCTCTCCTCTCTCTCTCTCTCTCCCCTCTCCCTCTCTCTCCTCTCTCTCTTCTTCTCTCTCTCTCTCTCTCTCTCCTCTCTCCGAGTCTCTCTCTCATTGTGCACTGGCCTTCAAATGCTTTTTCTGTGTGTTGGATGCTGAGATGATGGTCAGGCTCCAGAATGTGTATGAGAGAGAGAGAGAGAGAGATCGGCCTCTCTTTCAAACCAACACTGTTTGTGGTTTAGTTGAGCGCTCTACAGAGCTTCTGGCGGTGCAACAACAACCTGCTGCTACAAAGAGTTGAATCGTTGAAAGCAACTAAAGTGATGTAGCCAGCGTCATATTAACAGAATAAACAATATTTGTATTCATTTGAGAAATGAGGAGGTTTGAACAACAAGACAAAAAAAAAAAAAAAACAGAACAAAAGACCCGCAAAACAACCATGAATACTACCATTGTCCCTAGGCTTTTCAACTCTGATTCACCATATCATAACCCCTGCCACGACGAAAACATCAATATCCCGACGGAAAGGACGCGTTTCTATGGAAGACTAAAGCATTTTCGTGCTGAACAGATCTTCTTGTAGAAAGACAACGGGAAATGAAAAGGGATCAAAGGCAAAAGCTCTTGGGAGCGTATATCTCTACGCGTCTGTGAATCAAAGATAGACGAGGAGGACTTTTTTTTTTTTTAAAGCACTTGGTTAGACTTGGTACTTTCCCCGGTCAGTCAGCCTCAGCCCCATCTCCACCTAATCTCTTAGGAAGGCTACAACGATGCATGACGCCTAAGAAACTAGCTAACTTCCACGGCACTTCATAGGAGGCATAACACACTCATAAAATTGTTCTTTGTTATAGCATATTGCAAGCAATTATGCTGTTTCATAGAAAAAATGTGTCCAGTCACTGTCAATGCCAATAGGCTTATATTTGTGTTCATGTTTTATTAATTTAATAAAAGTAACTGTAAGTTAATAAGAATATATATATTACATCTAAAAACTAACCATTATCCCGATCTCTCTACCATTATCCCGATCTCTCTACCATTATCCCGATCTCTCTACCATTATCCCGATCTCTACTAACTGTAATTATTTTTAAAGTGTCAACTATAACCTATTTAGTTGACCTAATAAACCTCCTAAATACATTGAAAACTGTTGATGGTTCAATTGACTCCATTGACTGCCGAGTGCATTTCTATCTCTCTCCCATTCAGCTAGATTAACACGCATGTGCACAAGACATAGGTTCTATATGGCTCCTAGAAACAACGCTAAGTAAACAGGAGCTAGCGAACAGAAGACTAGTCCTTTTGTCGGGCCCGAGGCAGCTGCCCAACCCTCTATTCTATTGGAAAAGACTGACCGCGTCCTCTCGGCTGCCCCCTCGTCAGCCCACTGCACAACAAGAGAGGGATGTTCTGCTTGCGTGGGTAACACTCGTTCCAGCCCCATAGCCCCTCTTCTTTCCTCCCAGTGAAAGGAGTGAGTTGTGAGTAGTGGATACAGCCAGCCACGTCTGGCGGGCACAAAGCCCCGTGAAGCCCCAACGGGTTCCACCCAATGAAAGGAATGACCGGGATGGGAAACAGTGAAAGAATGCGACTCTGACTATGGCCAGCAGATTTAGAAAAGGAACGGAAGCTTGGTTGTTGTAGTAAAAAAAKAAAGAAGAAAAAAAAAGCCCATTTTGAGAACTGGCTTAGTAGCTCTAGGAAGGTTCAGCATTGAAATTACATTTATAAACACAGAATTACATACGAAAATACATGTGTAGACCCAGGGCATAAATTACGTATGAGGACACCGATGTCCGGATATCAGATATATTTTTTTAACCAGTCGGGTTCTCAATTTACTGTTGAGGGTTAGAATAGTAGAATACACAAGGTGCAATTTCGAAATGCGTAACCAAGTTTCGCTCATGTCAGTTAAACTTTTGTAGATTGGAAAAATAGTCGGGTTAATCCAGCCAGCTATCTAAACGTCTAGTAATAATGGTCGTGCCCTGGAGCCCAGACCTTCAGGGGGCCCTCAAAATAATGGTCGTGCCCTGAAGCCCAGACCTTCAGGGGGCCCTCATAATAATGGCCGTGCCCTGAAGCCCAGACCTTCAGGGGGCCCTCAAAATAATGGTAGTGCCCTGGAGCCCAGACCTTCAGGGGGCCCTCATAATAGTGGTCGTGCCCTGGAGCCCAGACCACCAGAGGGCCCTCATAATAATGGTCGTGCTCTGGAGCCCAGACCACCAGGGGGCCCTCATAGTAATGGTCGTGCCCTGGAGCCCAGACCGCCAGGGGGCCCTCATAATAATGGTCGTGCCCTGGAGCCCAGACCGCCAGGGGGCCCTCATAATAATGGTCGTGCCCTGGGGCCAAGACCTTCAGGGGGCCCTCATAATAATGATCGTGCCCTGGAGCCCAGARCGCKAGGGGSCCCTCATTGATTTTTGTAGTCTTTCTCACTCAGATATCATATTAACATGGCATACATCATGGCAACATCTGCATAATTGTAGGAAATTCGATTTTAAACCTGCCAAAATCTATCTCTACCCCATGGCAAAATGTGTATAATTGCAGGAAATGTGCTGTTAAACTGCACACAAAAAAGATGAAAGSCCCAGTGCAGTTCAAAACGTGATTATCCTGTGTTATATATATTTACATACAGTACCAGTCAAAAGTTTGGACACACCTACTCATTCCAGGGTTTTTCTTTATTTTTACTATTTTCTACATTGTAGAATAATAGTGACGACATCAAAATGATGAAATAACGCATATGGAATCATGTAGTAACCAAAAAAGTGTTAAACAAATCAAATATATTTTAGATTCTTCAAAGTAACCACCCTTTGCCTTGATGACAGTTTTGCACACTCTTGGCATTCTCTCAACCAGCTTCATGAGGAATGCTTTTCCAACAGTCTTGAAGGAGTTCCCACATATGCTGAGCACTTGTTGACTGCTTTTCCTTCCCTCTGCGGTCCAACTCCTCCCAAACCATCTCAATTGGGTTCAGGTCGGGTGATTGTGGAGGCCAGGTCATGTGATGCACCATCACTCTCCTTCTTGGTAAAATAGCCCTTACACAGCCTGGAGGTGTGTTTTGGGTCATTGTCCTGTTGAAAAACAAGTGATTGCACCACTTATCCCAAACCAGATGGGATGGCGTATCGCTGCTGAATGCTGTGGTAGCCAATGGTGGTTAAGTGTGTCGTGAATTCTAAATAAATCACAGTCAGTCTCACCAGCAAAGCACCATCACACCTCCACCTCCATGCATCACGGTGGGAACCACACATGCAGAGATCATCCATTCACCTACTCTGCTTCTCACAAAGACACGGCGGTAGGAACCAAAAATCTCAAATTTGGACTCATCAGACCAAAGGACAGATTTCCACCAGTCTAATGTCCATTGCTCGTGTTTCTTGGCCCAAGTAAGTCTCTTCTTTTTATTGGTGTCCTTTAGTWGTGGTTTCTTTGCAGCAATTCCACCATGAAGGCCTGAWTCACACAGTCTCCTCTGAACAGTTGATGTTGAGATGTGTCTGTAATTTGAACTCTGTGAAGCATTTATTTGGGCTCCAATCTGAGGTGCAGTTAAACTCTAATGAACTTATCCTCTGCAGCTGAGGTAACTGTGTCTTCTTTTCTCGTGGTGGTCCTCACYAGAGACCGTTTCGCTTGACGGTTTTTGGAACTGCACTTGAAGAAACTTTCAAAGTTGGGCAAGGCATTGGTAAATCCTCAAATCCAACATATCCCAAAGGATTCCAGCTTCTGCAGCCATCGTGGGGAGGATTCAGGAGGAGGATGCTGGTGCCCCATCCTCCCCGACCCACAGAACCAACAACTCCAATACAGGAAGTAAGTGTGAGTGATGTTGTTGCATGTGTGTGTCTGACTCTCCTACCTTGGTCTGCTGTAACTATATGTGAGTGAGATGTTAGTAAAATTCCTGAACTAAGTGTTTTCATCATTCTAGATTGCAGCCGGTAGCAACAAGAAGAAGCGCAACGATGTGTGTGGACCCAAGAAGGACAGGAAGACACAGTACACATGCATCAAGTGCAAGAAATACATTTGCAACACACACACAGTAAAACTCTGTACCTCATGTGGTGTGTAGACCGGCCTTAATTTGTGTTCAATGGGGCTCATTTATCATTTCCATAAAATACTGTATGTAAAATATGTCCRTCCAATTGATTCAGTTCAAAGCAGTAAACATCAATATTGATGAAAACCTTGTTTCATTCATATTTGTTCAAGATAAACTTTATTTACTCCCACCATGTCTTGATTAAAATAGATTTTTTTTTACAAAAATCAAATTTTATAAAAAATAAGACGAATAGCGCTATTATTGATAAATGTGATCTAGCAGGTAAATGGCAAATATTAACCATGTATACTGTCTATATTAACCATGTATACTGTCTATATTAACCATGTATACTGTCTATATTAACCATGTATACTGTCTATATTAA
>NW_019944678.1:24709-27985 GCF_002910315.2 Salvelinus sp. IW2-2015
CAATAGATTTTTTTAATATCTTGCTGTCTTATATAAACATTTGCCAAATATAATAACCGATCGATTTCATATGTAATACCTAAGGATCTAATATCCAATACTCAAACATGCGATCCTGGATACATCTTATTATGTAAGAAGCACACAATGTAAATCCACAGTCTTTGTATTGCGTTATCATCACTTTCACTGTAAATATGTCTATATGACTCTATTCTGAATAAATTGATCTCTAGATCAGTTTTTGAAATACTCAAACCAAAGAGATGTCTAGTATTTAATTGATATTCACTCATGATCTTGTATTATCTAGTATAATCCATACTTAACCCTATTGCTGATATCCCATGATTCATTACCATGCTTCAATAACCGCTATCTATGAAAGTCGCTAATGTAAACTAACCTATGGCCTGAACAGCTATTATCTATTTTTATTTATACCAGAATGACTACATTCAGTTGCTGGGGCTCAAGGACTACAGGCATTATACGGGCTAGTCATCAAATCATGAGTTAAAATACACATAATTCCAGTTTAAGCTGCAATGCCAGTATTCATACCATAGATGACAACCATGTACTGGCCAAGCTCGTTATTAAAAAGATAAATGCCCAATTGAACAATACATCATAAACAATTCATGAGGGATGTTGCACTGGTTGAATACATCCAATAAACTATGCAATTTTGTTTAGACCAGATGTATGCTGAATCGTAACAGTGATCCCAAAAACCCATTAAATCTACTTGTCTCTGCCAGCATCCCATGATGAACATATATAGAACTGGATCATCATAATAAGCGTTATAATCACACAGCGTGAGTTCTGAATAGCTAGTCTATCATTAGACACATGTATACTGTCTATTATAACCGTCAACCATACGGTCAATACACTCACTATGTACAAGTTTCTCATATAAAACTTTATAAACTCATCATGTAAAAATACCCGTACAATATATTATAAGTTTTATCTTAACCATTATACTGTTACATGATGATTATTTTCAATCTCCAAATTGTACGGCTTGCGACCCAATAATATTATAATACGAACAATGTTATGACTTCCTGTCGACCCCTACTCGCTATATATTTTAACTCTCCTTTGCACATTTTCTAGAGTATTTATATTAAACCATGAACCTGCATGTCCTATTCAAAAATAAATATGATGAGCGCACAAAAATGCACGCCCATTATAGCACAGTCTGATATTATTGAAACATAACCATGACCCTATGCATTAAGCATCTCTAGTAATATTATTAGTTTAGATAACCAGCATATTTTGTCAATTGACTGTCTATTCGCAATGAACCTAAGTTTAGCTTAAAATACAAATAGTCTTAAATTTATTATATCACACATGCTAAATACTGATCCAATAAAATATAACAACTCATGTTCAGTATGCAAACTTTCGTTCAATTAAATATATGTTAACACATGATGGACACGCTAAATTAAGTGTATAAGTTACTCTATTTGTTTAAATTCTATACCTGATCGATTCCCTCCAAAATCATCCACATACAATGATACTATAACAATATTCTGCTGGATGCAATATATTGAAAATTCTTAACCATGTATGCTAGTCACAGTCATTAGAACACACTAATAGAACCACCTCGTAAACAACAGATATTAAAAACCTAACCCTGATTCTGGATCACTTAGATATAGCATCACCCACTGTTGTATTAGCTGTTTTAACGATTAAATGAATTGTCTGTTGAATACTGCCCATGGCTTGTTCTAACAACTGGCCACTAATAATAACTACCCGTATGCTGATCTTTTCTAGCTAAAGGTATATATATAAAACACTCATGAGAACTGTCTTTTTTTATATATGAGGATAATATGCACAACCCTGCCTTATCATGCAACACATATAGATTGGTATATCTAACACACCATTCTATCTAGTCACACATATAAAGATAGACCCATGCCATTTGTCGATTAAACAAAATACTCTAAATAACCAATTGCTGTCTACTACCTATCACACTCAGAGATAGCTGTGTCCAAGTTACATTTCATCCTACAACACCCCCAACCGCATAACGCCCACTGTGATCTTTAAAAAAATATCATCCAAAACCAAAATGAAAAATTACTGTCAAGATATATTATAACCCAGTAGTATCCGCATCAATGATCGATATTAACAACAATTACACGCATAACATAGACATGTCATGTTATATGTCACCACGCTATTTCACCCGAGCTGCAATCAAATGAGTAGTTAAAATCCAAGCTTGCTCTTATAATCCCTTAACCAACAAAATGCATAAGTCTATGATCCTCCATCCTAATTGCTTCTGATTCTCTATGACTGTCCACAACCAAAGTTGTTAACCTGTATCCACTGTTAGTGTCTAAGTCATTTATCATAACCCATGTAACAGGCCTATAGTGCTGTCTCATATATCATAAAACCCTGATGTAAATACTGGTCCCATGTGTATCAAATAACCATTAATGATGTATACTGTCTATATTAACCATGTATACTGTCTATATTAACCATGTATACTGTCTATATTAACCATGTATACTGTCTATATTAACCATGTATATAGTCTATATTAACCATGTATAGTGTCTATATTAACCATGTATACTGTCTATATTAGCCATGTATACTGTCTATATTAACCATGTATATAGTCTATATTAACCATGTATAGTGTCTATATTAACCATGTATACTGTCTATATTAACCATTTATACTGTATACTGTCTATATTAACCATGTATACTCTATATATTAACCATGTATACTGTCTATATTAACCATGTATACTGTCTATTTTAACCATGTATACTCTATATATTAACCATGTATATAGTCTATATTAACCATGTATACTGTCTATATTAACCATGTATACTGTCTACTGTCTATATTAACCATGTATACTGTCTATATTAACCATCTATACTGTATACTGTATACCGTCGCTGGAGGCCCCGGGCTGGGGATCGTCGCTGGAAGCTCCGGACTGGGGATCGCCGCTGGAAGCTCCGGACTGTGGCCCGTCAGAAGAGGTTTCGAACTGTGGCCTGTCGCCGGAAGCTCTGGACTGGGTACTGTCGCCGGAAGCTCTGGACTGGGTACTGTCGCCGGAAGCTCTGGACTGGGTACTGTCGCCGGAAGCTCTGGACTATGGAAGCGCACTGGAAGCCTGATGCGTGGTGCCGGAACTGGTGGTACCGGGCTGGGGACACGCACCTCAAGGCGAGTGCGGG
>NW_019944678.1:32094-47353 GCF_002910315.2 Salvelinus sp. IW2-2015
CAACAAAACCATGTATACGTCTATATTAACCATGTATACTGTCTATATTAACTATCATTGTATTAGTAGTCTATATTAACCATGTATACTAGTGTCTATGATTAACCATGTATACTGTCTATATTAACCATTTAATGTATTACTGTCTATATTATTAACCATCTAGTCATATACTGTCTATATTAACCAATGCTGTCTATAATTAACCATGTATACTGTCTATTAACCATGTTATACTGTCTTATATTAACCATGTATACTGTCTATATTAACCATGTCTATACTTCCTATATTTACTGTCTATAGAGTCTATATAACCATCTATAGTGTCTATATTAACCATGTATACTGTCTATATTAGCCATGTATACTGTCTATATTTAACCATGTATATAGTCATATTAACCATGTATAGTGTCTATATTAACCATGTTATTACTGTCTATATTAACCATTTATACTGTATACTGGTCTATATTAACCATGTAATACTCTATATATTAACCATGTATACTGTCTATATTAACCATGTATACTGTCTATTTTAACCATGTATACGTCATTATATTAACCATGTATATATAGTCTATATTAACCATGTATACTGTCTATATTAAACCATGTATACTGTCTACTGTCTATATTAACCATGATACTGTCTATATTAACCATCTATACTGTATACTGTATACCGTCGCGAGGCCCCGGGCTGGGATCGTCGCTGGAAGCTCCGGGACTGGGGATCGCCGCTGGAAGTCCGGACTGTGTCCCGTCAGAAGAGGTTCGAACTGTGGCCTGTCGCGGAAGTCTGGACTGCGTACTGTCGCCGGAAGCTCTGGACTGGGGTACTGTCGCCCGGAAGCTCTGGACTATGGAAGCGCACTGGAAGCCTGATGCGTTGGTGCCGAACTGGTGTACCGGGCTGGGGACACGCAGCCTCAAGGGCGAGTGCGGGAAGGGAGGCACAGGATACACTGGGCCGTGGAGATGCATTGGAGATCTGGAACGTAGAGCTGGCTCAATGCGTCCTGTCAGATGCCCATTCTAGCCCGGCAAATGCGAGGAACTAGAATAGATCGCCACCGGGCTATTGAATGGGAACTGGAGGACACCGTGTGCAGTTCTGCATCACACGGTGGCCTGACCAGTCAACCGCTCCCCACGGTAAGCACGAGAGTTGGCTCAGGTCTCTAACCTGGACTCAGCCAACCTCCTTGTGTGCCCACCCAATTTTTTTTATATTGGGGCTGCCTCGGGCTTCCGTGCTAAACGTGTCCCCTCATATCGTCGCCATTCATCCTGTGCTATTCTCCACCTGCCTCCATTGGTAGGCGATCCTCTCCTGAAATATTTCCTCGCCACGACCAGATCCTTACCGTCCAAAATCTCGTCCCATGTCCATAATGTCTGCTCCTCCTGAACAACGCTGCTTGGTCCTTTTCTGCGTGGTTCTTCTGTCACGGCCGTCGTAGGAGGGAGACCAAGGCGCAAGCTGTGGTAAGCGTACATTCTTCTTTATTTAATGAACGAACACGAACAACAACGAAACAAAATAACAAAACCAAAACCGTGAAGCTAATATGGCTAGTGCAGACAGGCAACTAAACATAGATCAAGAACCCACCAAAACCCAAAGGGAAATGGCAACCTAAATATGATCCCCAATCAGAGACAACGATAAACAGCTGCCTCTGATTGGGAACCAATCAGGCCACCATAGGACTTACATACACCTAGATTTACCAAACCTCAGACTACAAAAAAACAACTAGACATAGACAAAAAAAGCATACCCACTCTCGTCACGCCCTGACCTAACCAAAAATAATAAAGTAAACGTAGATAACTAAGGTCAGGACGTGACACTTGTTTTTAAAACCTTGACAATGTTATGGGTCGATGAGACCCGCGAATATTGGGTGAATATCAAAAAACGATGAAAACCTCTGTTACGGATACAGTATCCTTGTTGGGCTGTGTGTGTATCCTGTGTGTGTATTTCTTTTCTCTCCTTCTCCCCTCACAGGTGGCAATCATCATTCCCCAATCAGTCACCAATCAGTCGTCAATCTGAAGACACACCTCCTCCTGTTTCCATTACCCAATCAGTCGTCAATCAGAAGACACACCTCCTCCTGTTTCCATTACCCAATCACAACCCCTTTCCCTTGGTTTAAAAACCCATTCAGTTGTTTTCTCTGGAGCTCGATCTCTCTGTCATGCAATCTCTCTCTAGATCTCTTGTGTTTTGCAACTACATGTCAGTTTGTCCGTTACCCCGTGAGAATTGCTTTGTCATGGTGTTTGACTATTTGTTTGATGGTGGGAAAAGGGGGTACCAAGACAAGTCGCCCATGGGCATACARTACCCGTAGGAATACTTTGTCTAAGAACACTAGTTAGAACTGGGCGGACCACCCTCTGTATTTTTGGTTAGTTAGCTGTTGTTGAAGTAGGCTAGTCTAGCTTGGGGTGTTATTGAATGCTTATTATTTCTTTCCTTGGGTCCAACTCAGCCCCTTTTCCCGCTCCCCCATTACCGTGTGTTTACAAGTAAACCATGAGTGTTTGCCGGTAATTTAGTTGTCTGTGGTATTTTGTTCTCACTATTCCTTTTCACTAGTATACTTTGCATGAGTTATGTTACGGTTTCGTTACCATCCCCCCCTAGACTGCCGGGCCAAAGGGATTCGTAACAACCTCACAAGGGTTATTATGGGTTATGTTATGGGTTATATTAGGGTTATGTTTTAGGGCAGATAGTTCACTTAGTCAGCTCGGGGATTTGACCCAACAAACTTTTGATTATTGGCACAAAATTCTTAACCCACTAGTCTACCTGTTACCTATTACAGCTAGTAGTCACATTTCCCCTTCCCACTCAGACCACTCCCAGAAAGTCCTAGAAAATGTTTTGCTTGAGAAATTGCTCTTTGCTAAGAACACATTTGTGTTGCTTACTGAACATTTAAATGTAAAAACAGAGTACGGTATTATCTTCTTGCCTTGACTTGGTCAATTCATTCTCATTTTGATAGATTTTTCAAGTCAATATATTTTCTCTTTCCATGTCCAAAACATGTGATTTGGGACTGAGATGCCCCTTTTCATTATAACATTGGCGGAAATATGTTCCTAGCGTGTGAGGTACATGTTTGATGGCCTCATAAATGCTAGCCAGCTTAATATTTAGAAAAAAAATTTTTTTGGGGGGGGGGGCTAGAGTTATGCCAACGCATTTTCAAGCCCTTTAGATTTGCTTGTTAGCTTGATGGCTAGTTACAGAAGTTAGCTGGCTAGCTAGCTTGATGGCTAGTAACAGAAGTTAGCTGGCTAGCTTGATGGCTAGTAACAGAATTTACCTGGCTAGTTAGCTACAGGTGTTAGCTACTGCTGTTGTTGTGTTATTATTAGCCTGTTCCACCGTTTGTAGATTGGATATTAGCATTTGAATATAGCGCAGGAAAAGGGAATCGGACACAATGTGGACATGGTGGACATATTCTATACTGAACAAAAATATAAAGAAAACATGTAAAGTGTTGGTCCGATGTTTCTTGAGCTGAAATTAAAGATCCCAGAAATTTTCCAAACGCACAAAATAGCTTATTTCTCTCAAATTGTTGTGCAGCAGATGTGTTTCATCTGTTAGTGAGCATTTCTCCTTTGCCAAGATAATCCATCCTCCTGACAGGTGTGGCATATCAAGAAGCTGATTAAACAGCACGGACGTTACAGGTGCACCTTGTGCTGGGAAAAATAATGAAGCTCTTTTGTGGAGAGAAATCCTTTCTGATTGGCTGGGCCTGTCACACCCAAGGCTGTGCCCAGTCATGTGAATCCATAGTTTAGGGCCTAATTTCCTTTATTTCAGTTGACTGATTTCGTTATATGAACTATAACTGAATAAAATCATTGACTTGTTGCATGTTGGTTTTATATTTTTGTTCAGTTTACAATTGTAGGTGTAAGACGCATGATGTGATCTGAATAACATGACGCATCTCCATGATCACCACACTAGACACCATGACCAGTCCTCCATGATCACCACACTAGACACCATGACCAGTCTCCATGATCACCACACTGACACCATGACCAGTCCTCCATGATCACCACATCTAGACACCATGACCAGTCCTCCATGATCACCACACTAGACACATGACCAGTCCTCCATAGATCACCACACTAGACCATGACAGCTATGACCACACAGTGACCTCCTCATGATCACCACACTAGACACCATGACCAGTCCTCCATGATCACCACACTAGACACCATGACCAGTCCTCCATGATCACCACACTAGACACCATGACCAGTCCTCCATGATCACCACACTAGACACCATGACCAGTCCTCCATGATCACCACACTAGACACCATGACGCAGTCCTCCATGATCACCACACTAGAACATGGCCATGACCAGTCCTCCATGATCACACCACTAGACACCATGACCAGTCCTCATGATCACCACACTAGACACCATGCAGGCCAGTACAGTCCACACTAGACACCATGACCAGTCCTCCATGATCACCACACTAGACACCATGCAGGGCCCAGTACAGTCCACTCCAGACACCATGCAGGGCCAGTGAGTCACCACACTAGACACCATGCAGGGGCCCAGTACAGTCACCACACAGACACATGCAGGCCAGTAAGTCACCACTCAGACACCATGCGAGCATAGTACTCACACTCAGACACCATGCAGGGCCAGTACAGTCACCACTCCAGACACCATGCAGGGCCAGTACAGTCACACACTAGCCATGACACTCAGATCACAGCCACTAGACACCATGCAGGGCCATACAGTCACCACACCTAGACACCATGCAGGGCCCAGTACAGTCACCACACTAGACACCATGCAGGTCAGTACAGTCACCACACTAGACACATCGCATGAGGCCAGTACAGTCACCACATAGACACCATGCAGGTCACAGTACAGTCACCACACTAGACACCATGAGGCCCAGTACAGTCCCACACTAGACACCATGCAGGTCACAGTACAGTCACACTAGACACCATGCAGGCAGCGTACAGTCACCACACTAGACACCATTGCGGGCCAGTACAGTACCACACTAGACACCATGCAGGCAGTACAGTCACCAACTAGACACCATGCAGGGCCCAGTACAGTCACACACTAGTACACCTATGCAGGGCCAGTACATGTCACCACACTAGACACCATGCAGGGCCCAGTACAGTCACCACACTAGACATCATGCAGGTCACAGTACAGTCACCACACTAGACACCATGCTGTCCTGGCTGTTTCATCCTAGTCATCATTTGTCTGGTTGTGCCATGCTTCCACCGGTATCCTTCAGCCCTCAGGCCACTAGAGATCCACTCAGAACAGGGTTGGGGTCCATTCCAACTGAAGGCAATCTATTCGGGAAGTAAACTAAAATTCCAATTTAAAAAATGACATTTATCTTCAATGACTTTTAAATAAACTGAAAAGTAGAAGCTATTTAATTCAAAGGTTTTGAAATGTTTTAATGGAATGCTTTTCTCAGGCTGTAGTAATCAAAGGACAGCTCCACTCTGGCTCTAGTTAGATAATGTAGAGAGTGGACGGATGGTCTGATGCCTGCGTGTCATTTTCCTTTGTAATTATTCCTCACTTCAGGGGTTGTGAAATAAAAGTCAGCTGAATAAACAATGTGAATTTCAGTTCATTTTCTGAATTGAGTTGACTGGGATTGAGTTGACTGGGATTGAGTTGACTGGGATTGAGTTGACTGGGATTGAGTTGACTGGGATTGAGTTGACTGGGATTTGAGTTGACTTGGATTGCTGGGACTCACTCCAGGCAGCCTTAGAGAATGTCAGTCATATAGCCATGGCAACCCACAAGGGTACGGACCGCAGAAGTCCAAAAGAGTCATAGGGCTCCATTCAATCCGCAAAAGATCTGATCTGTTGAAGTTTAAACTCAATTTCTGATTGAGCCGGCATAAGCAGCGTTTTATCGTGAATTCTGACTCCGCCAACGCTGTAACATCGCCGTTAAATATCAGTGGTGTTACAACGGCAGATGTCCACCTCAACGGATTGAAAAGAGCTCCTCTTAGGCTCTGAAGCAGACTGTATCTGTTCTGAAGGAGACAATGTGTCTGTGAAGGCATTAATAAAGAAAAACATATTGCTATTCTGCCAAGGGAAGCCAAAGTCATTCAGGCAGTAAAGCTGGAACCTCCAAAAGCTGGCTATACAGTATATCAGCTGGCCGCGTCTAACTTTTACGATCCTGATAAGTACATGAGATATAAAAACTGATCATGTTTACTACCATGTTGTGTTACTGTCTGTCAGTCTAATACAGTATTAACCCCACTGTGTTACTGTCTGTCAGTCTAAATACAGTTTACGCCCACTGGTTACTGGTCTGTAAAGTCTAATACAGTATTAACCCCATGTGTACTGTCTGTCATTCAATACAGTATTAACCCCACTGTGGTTATGTCTGTTAGTCTTAATACAGTATTTACCCCACTGTGTTACTGTCTGTCATCTTAATACAGTATTAACCCCACTGTGTTAGCTGTTGTCTGGAGTCTAATACAGTATTAACTCCCACTGTGTTACTGTCTGTCAGTCTAAATACAGTATTAACCCACTGTGTTACTGTCCGTCAGTCTAATACAGTATTACCCCACTGTGTTAACTGTCTGTCAGTCTAATACAGTATTAACCCACTGTGTTACTGTCCTGTCAGTCCTAATACAGTATTAAAACGCCACTGTGTTACTGTCTGTCTGTCTAATACAGTATTAACCCCACTGTGTTACTGTCTGTCCAGTCTAATACAGTATTAACCCCCTGTGTTACTGTCTGTCAGTCTAATACAGTATTAACCCACTGTGTTACTGTCTGTCTGTCTATACAGTATTAACCCACTGTGTTACTGTCTGTCAGTCTAAGACAGTATTAACCCCACTGTGTTACTGTCTGTTAGTCTAATACAGTATTAACCCACTGTGTTACTGTTGTCTGTCTAATACAGTATTAAACCCCACTGTGTTACCTGTCTGTTTAGTCTAATACAGTATTAACCCACTGTGTTACTGTCTGTCAAGTCTAATACAGTATGTACCCCACTGTGTTACTTGTCTGTTGTCTAATACAGTATTAACCCCACTGTTTGTTAGTCTGTCTGTCAGTCTAATACAGTATTAGTCCCCACTGTGTTACTGTCTGTCAGTCTAATACAGTATTAAACCACCACTGTGTTACTGTCTGTCAGTCCTAGATACAGTATTAACCCCACTGTGTTACTGTCTGTCAGTCTATACAGTATTTAACCCACCTGTGTTACTGTCTGTCAGTCTAATACAGTATTAACCCACTGTGTTACTGTATGTCAGTTCTAATACAGTATTGACCCCACTGTGTTACTGTCTGGTCAGTCTAGATACAGTATTAACCCAACTGTGTTTACTGTCTGTCAGTCTAATACAGTATTTAACCCCACTGTGTTTACTGTCTGTTTAGTCTAATACAGTATTACCCACCTGTGTGTACTGTCTGTCCAGTCTAATACAGTATTAACCCCACTTGTTATGTCTGCAGTACCTCATACAGTATTAACCCCACTGTGTTACTGTCTGTCAGTCTAATACAGTATTATCTTTTGTGTTACTGTCTGTCAGTCAAATACAGTATTAACCCCACTGTGTTACTGTCTGTCAGTCTAATAGCAGTATTACCCCTGTGTTACTGTCTGTCAGTCTAATACAGTTTAACCCACTGTGTTACTGTCTGTCAGTCCTAATACAGTATTAACCCACTGGTTAACTGTCTATCAGTCTAATACAGTATTAACCTCACTGTGTTTACTGTCTGTCAGTCTAATACAGTATTAACCCCACTGTGTTACTGTCTGTCAGTCTAATACAGTATTAACCCACTGTGTTACTGTCTGTCAGTCTAATACAGTATTACCTCACTGTGTTACTGTCGTTCAGTCTAATACAGTATTAACCACCACATGTGTACTGTCTGTCAGTCAATACAGTATTAACCCCACTGTGTTACTGTCTGTCAGTCTATATAGTAACCCCACTGTGTCTGTCTGTCAGTCTAATACAGTATTAACCCCACTGTGTTACTGGTCTGTCAGTCTAATACAGTATTAACCCATGTGTTACTGGTCGTCAGTCCTAATACAGTATTAACCCCACTGTGTTACTGTCTGTCAGTCTATACAGTATTAACCCACTGTGTTACTGTCTGTCAGTCTAATACAGTATTAACCCCACTGTGTTACTGTCTGTCAGTCTAATACAGTATTAAGAACCCCACTGTGTTACTGTCTGTCAGTCTATACAGTATTAACCCACTGTGTTACTGTCGTCAGTCTAATACAGTATTAACCCACTGTGTTACTGTCTGTCATCTAATACAGTATTAACCCCACGTGTTACTGTCTGTCAGTCTAATACAGTATTAACCCCAACTGTGTTACTGTCTGTCAGTCTAATACAGTATTAATCCCCACTGTGTTACTGTCTGTCGTCCTAATACAGTATTACACCCCACTGTGTTACTGTCTGTCTAGTCTAATACAGTATTACGCCCACTGTGTTTACTGTCTGTCAGTCTAATACAGTATTAACCCACTGTGTTACTGTCTGTCAGTCTAATACAGTATTAACACACTGTATTACTGTCTGTCAGTCTAATACGTAATTAACCGCACTGTGTTACTGTCTGTCAGTCTAATACAGTATTAACCACACTGTGTTACTGTCTTTAGTCTAATACAGTATTAACCCCATTGTGTTACTGTCTGTTAGTCTAATACAGTATTAACCCACTGGTTACTGTCTGTCAGTCTAATACAGTATTAACCCCACTGTGTTAACTGTCTGTCAGTCTAATACAGTATTACACCACTGTGTTACTGTCTTTGTTATACAGTATACCATGTGTACTGTCTGTCAGTCTAATACAGTATTAACCCACTGTGTTACTGTCTGTCAGTCTAATACAGTATTACCCCTGTGTTACTGTCTGTCAGTCTAATACAAGTATTACGCCCACTGTGTTACTGTCTTTTAGTTAAAATAGCAGTATTATCTTGTTGTGTTACTGTCTGTTAGTCTAATACAGATATTATCTTGTTGTGTTATGTCTGTTAGTCAAATACAGTATTAACCCACTGTGTTTACTGTCTGTCAGTCTAATACAGTATTAACCCCACTTGTGTTACTGTCTGTTAGTTCTAATACAGTATTAACCCACTGTGTTACTGTCTGTCAGTCTAATACAAGTATTAACCACTGTGTTACTGTCTGTCAGTCCTATCAGTAATTAACCCACTGTGTTACTGTCCGTCAGTCTATACAGTATTAACCCCACTGTGTTACTGTCCGTCAGTCTATACAGTATTAACCCACTGTGTTACTGTCTGGTCAGTCTAATACAGTATTAACCCCACTGTGTACTGTCTGTCAGTCTAATACAGTATTAACCCACTGTGTTCTGTCTGTCATCTACATACAGTTAACCCCTTGTGTTACTGTCTGTCGTCTAATACCAGTCATTAACCCCACTGTGTTACTGTCTGTCAGTCTAATACAGTATTAACCCACTGTGTTACTGTCCGTCAGTCTAATACAGTATTAACCCCACTGTGTTACTGTCTGTCAGTCCTAAATACAGTTTAACCCCACTGTGTTTACTGTCTGTCTGTCTAATACACAGTATTAACCCACTGTGTTATCTGGTCTGTCAGTCTATTGATACAGTAATAACCCACTTGTGTTACTGTCTGTCAGTCTAATTACAGTATTAACCCACTGTGTTCTGTACTGTTAGTCTAATCAGTAATCTCTTGTTGTTTACTGTCTGTAGTCTAATACGTATTACTGTGTGGTTACTGTCGTGTAGTCTACTACAGTATTAACCCCACTGTGTTACTGTCTGTCGTCTAAACAGTATAAACCCAACTGGTGTTACTGCTGTTAGTCTAATACAGTATTAACCCCACTGTGTTACTGTCTGTCAGTCTAATACGTATTAACCCACTGTGTTACTGTTCTGTCAGTCTAATACAGTATTACCCGCTGTGTTACTGTCGTCAGTCAATACAGTATTAACCCACTGTGTTACTGTCGTCAGTCTAATACAGTATTAACCCACTGTGTTACTGTCTGTCAGTCTAATACAGTATTAACCCACTGTGTTACTGTCTGTCAGTCCTAATCAGTATTAACCCCCATGTGTTACTGTCTGTCAGTCTAATACAGTATTATTGACTCCGTCTAGTGTCGGCTCCTTCACTAGTGCAATTACCCCGATGTGTTGTCCGTCAGTCTAATACAGTATTAACCCACTGTGTTACTGTCGTCAGTCTAATACAGTATAACCCCACTGTGTTACTGTCTGTCAGTCTAATACAGTAATTAACCCACTGTGGTTTTACTGTCTGTCATGTCTAATACAGTATTAACCCCACTGTGTTACTGTCGTCAGTCTAAAGTAACCCTGTGTTACTGCTCTAATACAGTATTAACCCCACTGTGTTACTGTCTGTCAGTCTAATGAAGTATTAACCCCACTGTGTTACTGTCTGTAGTCTATTACAGTATTAACCTCACTGTGTTACTGTCTGTCTGTCTAATACAGTATTACCCCACTGTGTTACTTCTGTCAGTCTAATACAGTATTAACCCCACTGTGTTACTGTCTGTCAGTCTAATACAGTATTAACCCACTGTTGTTTACTGTCTGTCGTCTAATCAGTAATTAACCCCACTGTTTACTGTCTGTTAGTCAATTCGTTTACCCACTGTGGTTACTGTCTGTCAGTCTATACAGTATTACCGTGTTACTTCGTCAGTCTAATAATGTGTATTATACTGTCCCAAATGTTTCAAGCAAATTTTCACGTCTTCCAAATGTTGGAAAAGAGTGGTTCTTTTCAGAAGTACGAGTTGAATTGTATGAATTACTGAGAAACTGACAGTGTGTTTGAGGTGATTGCGAGCTTTATAGTAGGATTCAGGAACTACACTGAAATAAACTTGCAATTCTATTAAATGAAACACTTGGAATGAGATGGTTTTTTTCACGTTCTGAGTTTGACCGGAATTGAAATGGAATGTGACCAAGCCTGCTTCATAGGTACTGACACATGGCGGTTCAAAAGGGAAAGGGGTATTAATTGTCCAGACCCCCGTCATCCAGACCAGCTCCAGACCCCCTGTCCTTTCACGACCATAGGGCATCCAGCAGCGGGCTGGGAACGTCCAGTCAGTCAGTCTAACGGATGGCTGCCATTCAAGAAGGCCTTTACATCTCACACATGTAGGTAAACATCGGGCCCTGTCCCAGCTGCCGTCCAGGTCGAGAGGCTGTGTTTATACATGGGCCAGAACATGGTGTTGTGGCAGACTGGCATCAGGGTCAGCCAGCTGAACAACTTCAAAGAGCTGTGATGAAGACTTTGCTTTGAAACTATATGGCAGGTTAGGCAGGGGAGCAAGAGGAGCAGGGGTACAAGCCTAGGGTGGTCTGACTCCCTAAGCTCTGGTCTGGGTAATTGGTTGGTGGTGGTGTTGGTGGCTGTTGTGTGTATGTGTGTGTGTGTGTGTGTGCGTGTGCGTCTGTATGTGTGTGGGGGGTTGCATGTGTGTGGTGTGTGTGTGTGTGTGTTTGTGTGTGTGTGTGTGTGTGTGTGTGTGTGTGTGTGTGTGTGTGTGTGTGTGTGTGTGTGTGTGTGTGTGTGTGTGTGGGTGTGTGTGTGTGTGTGTGTGTGTGTGTGTGTGTGTGGTTTGTGTTTTCGAGTGTGTGTGTTTTTGTATGTGTGTGTGTGTGTTTGTTTGTTTTTTGTGTGTGTGGGGGGTATGTGTGTATGTATGTTTGTGTGTGTGTGTGTCCTCTCAACTGTAACAGGCAGTGGAGAGAGACAGCCTACTTTTGGCCAACTGACCCAGGACCAGTGGAGAGAGACAGTTATTGGCCACTGACCGACAGTGGAGAGAGAGCCTATTGGCCAACTGACCAGACAGTGGAGAGAGACAGCCTATTGGCCAACTGACCAGAACAGTGGAGAGACCAGCCTATTGGCCAACTGACCAGATAGTGGAGAGAGACAGTCTATTGCCAACTGACCAGACAGTGGAGAGAGACAGCCTATTGGCCAACTGACAGACAGTGGAGAAGACAGTCTATTGGCCACTGACCAGACGGGGAGAGAGCCAGCCTATTGGGCAACTGACCAGACGTGGTGAGAGACAGCCTATTGGCCACTGACCAGACAGTGGGAGGAGAGACAGTCTAATTGGCCAACTGGACCAGACAGTGGAGAGAGACAGTCTAATTGGCGCAACTGGACCAGACAGTGGAGAGAGACAGCTATTGGCCAACTGACCAGAGTGGAGAGAGACAGTCTATTGGCCACTGACCAGACAGTGGAGAGAGAAAGTCCTATTGGCCAACTGACCAAGACAGTGGAGAGAGACAGTCTATTGGCCACTGACGCAGACAGTGGAGAGAGACAGTCTATACTACTGAACATGTAGGTGAGAATGTCTTTATGTGACAAGCCACATTTGGGAGAGGTCATTTGAGCTGAAAGGGAATGTTTTTTCCCCGGGTTAGGCAGGCTTACTAAAACCAGGGTTAGTGTAACGGCTAGGTAGGCTTACTAAAACCAGGGTTAGTGTAAAGGTTAGGCAGGCTTACTAAAACCAGGGTTAGTGTAACGGTTAGGCAGGCTTACTAAAACCAGGGTTAGTGTAACGGTTAGGCAGCCTTACTAAAACCAGGGTCAGTGTAAAGGTTAGGCAGGCTTACTAAAACCAGGGTTAGTGTAGCGGCTAGGTAGGCTTACTAAAACCAGGGTTAGTGTAACGGTTAGGAAGGCTGGAGGCAGCAGGCAGACGTCCACTTCAAGGATCTCTGGTTTCAGAAAGCTTCAGAAGGACTCAGCAGGGTACTGCTGCAGTCCATGTCACGTCAGGCCCATTTAAGAAACGGATACTTTGGTTTGGTGGAGAGGAGTGGAGGGCAAGGCCTGGTGACCATACCTCTTGTCTGTCTGACAGACTGACCACAGCTCTCTGACGGTGGGAGCAGAAACACACAGCTCTGGCAAGTTCAAAGGGTCCAGAGGGATCCTCGCAACAACAAAAAAAAAGTTCATTTGCAAGAGGTCATCCGTTCTATTTCAAAACCGAGTAGGATCACAGACTGTTGTTGCTGTGGTCAGACATTGCTGGTTAAACTCTCTGCTTCCACAGAAGATTACAACAGGAAAACAGACAGGACAACAGACAGGAAAACAGACAGGATAACAGACAAGACAACAGACAGGATAACAGACAGGAAAACAGACAGGAAAACAGACAGGAAAACAGACAGGAAAACAGACAGGATAACAGACAAGACAACAGACAGGATAACAGACAGGAAAACAGACAGGAAAAGACTACAGTTTAGATCAAGATTCAGTCTTTATCATGAACATAACAAAAAACACGCAATATATCTAAACATGTAAACTGTCCTGTATAGCTATTGCAGACTGTGTAATACACCCTCACCTTCTGGAAGCTGACAACCCATAACATTCCAGCTCTCATCTCTTCTCTCAGCTGGTTGTTAAGGATGTGTGTAAAGACCTCAAAAACAGACTCATCACCCCCCCCCCCAAAAAAGTCAAGACCGACGGCAAAGAAAGCCTACATAATTAAATGAATCGTTTTGAACGATTTACAATATCCCGTAATTATATGAGTGAAAGATGCAGTAGTCTGCATCTAGTTGATCCTCCCTGGAGGACAGCTCTATAACATGCTCTCTCTCTCCTGAATCTACAATGAAAATATATATTTTTGCAACACGTAACAATTCCAAAGACTTTACTGAGTTACAGATCATATGAGGAAATCAGTAAATTAAAATATATTGATTAGGCCCTAATCTATGGATTTCACATGACTGGGAATACAGATRTGCATCTGTTGGTCACAKATAAACTATATATACAAAAAMATGTGGACACCCTTTCAAATTAGTGGATTCAGATATTTTAGCCACACCTGTTGCTGACAAGTGTATMAAATCAAGCACACAACCATGCAATCTCCATAGACAAACATTAGCAGTAGAATGGACTTCCAGAAGAGCTCAGTGACTTTCAATGTAGCTGCGTCATAGGACGCCACCTTTCCAACAAGTCAGTTCGTCAAATTTCTARGAGAAACAACATCTCAGACGCGAAGTGGTAGGCCACACAAGCTCACAGAACAGGACGACCAAGTGCTGAAGCATGTAAACATCGTCTGTCCTCGGTTGCAACACTCACTACTGAGTTCCAACCGCCTCTGGAGCAACGTCAGCACAATCACTGTTCGTCGGGACCTTCATGAAATGGGTTTCCATGGCTGAGCAGCCGCACACCAAGCCTAAGATCACATGCGCATGCCAAGCGTCGACTGGATTGGTGTAAAGTTCGCTGCCATTGGTCTGGAGAAGTGGAAACGCGTTCTCTGGACCACGCTGACGGATGAATCTGGGTTTGGTGGATGCCAGGAGAACACTACCTGCGCAAATGCATAGTGCCCACGGTAAAGTTTGGTGGAGAGGAATAATGGTCTGGGGCTGTTTTTCATGGTTCGGGCCCTTAGTTCCAGCGAAGGAAATCTGAACGTTACAGCACACAATGACATTCTAGATGATTCTGTGATCCAACTTTGTGGCAACAGTTTGGGAAAGGCCTTTCTTTGTTTCAGCATTACAATGCCCCTGTGCATAAAGCGAGGTCCATACAGAAATGGTTTGTTGAGGTTGGTGTGGAAGAACTTGAACGGCCTGCTCAGAGCCCTGACCTCAACCCCATCAAGCACCTTTTGGGATGAATTGGAATGCTGATTGCGAACCAGGCCCAATCGCCCAACATCAGTGCCCGACCTCACCAATGATGACTGGAAGCAAGTCCCTGCCAGCAAATGTCCAAACATCTAGTGGAAAGGCGCTTTCCCAGAAGAGTGGAGGCTGTTATAGCAGCAAAGGGGGACCAACTGCATATTAATACCCATGACTTTGGAAAGTTCAACGAACAGTTGTTCACATACCTTGGTATGATAGTGTACCTTTAAAAAAAATGGTAGGGGCGTGGATCAGAAAACTAGTCAGTATCTGGTGTGACCACCATTTTGCCTCATGCAGTGTGGACCATCTCCTTCACATAGAGTTGATCAAG
>NW_019944678.1:47968-51612 GCF_002910315.2 Salvelinus sp. IW2-2015
TGTGCCAGTGGCATCGAAAGTGAGCCCATTTGCCCACTGAAGTGGTTCACCTCGAACTGCAGTTCAGGTAACAGCAGCCTGGTAAGGGACGACAAGCACGAGATGAGCTTTCCATGAAACGGTTTTCTGACCGTTTGTGGAGAAGTTTTTCAATTGGGCAAACACAGTTTCATCAGCTGTCCGGTGGCTGTGGTTCTCAGACGATCCGCAGGTGAAGAAGCGAGGTAGAGGTCGTATGTCTGGGCGTGGTTCATGTGGTCTGTGGTTGTGAGGCCAGTTGTTAACCTAAATTATGTAAAACGATCATTGGAGGTAAAGAAAATAACATAAAATTATGCCTGGCAACCATCACATGCACGCTCACTCACTCTGAAGACTCAATGCGTGACATTGTTGTTATGTGAACAAAACTACACATTTAGAGTGGCCTTGCATTGTCCGACCAGCAGAAGATGCACACTGTGTAAATGATCATGCTGTTTACATGCAGCTTCACTGAGCTGACATGCTGTATCCGTGGAATGGATATCTATTGCAATAGGAAAACAAATGGTCACTAAAAAATGGATTTAAACAATTGGTGAACAAAATTTTGAAATAACATCCTTATTTTTATACCATCTCTGCTCCTGGAACTTAGTTGGAGACCATCTCTCTCCTGGAACTAGTTGAGAGACCATCTCTCTCCTGGAACTAGTTGAGAGACCATCTCTCTCCTGGAACTAGTTGAGAGACCATCTCTCTCTTGGATCTAGTTGAGAGACCATCTCTCTCCTGGAACTAGTTGAGAGACCATCTCTCTCCTGGAACTAGTTGAGTAACCATCTCTCTCCTGGAACTAGTTGAGAGACCATCTCTCTCCTGGAACTAGTTGAGAGACCATCTCTCTCCTGGATCTAGTTGAGAGACCATCTCTCTCCTGGATCTAGTTGAGAGACCATAGCAGCACACTGAGAAAACCGTTACAGGCCTAGGGAGCAGGGAGGAGCAGGATGAACAGAGAGGATAAAAGAGGAGGAGGGGGAACAAGGGGAACAGGGAGGATAAAAGAGAAGCAGGGAGGATTATGACCCCTCTTTGGAAAGCTGAGAATCTCACAAACAAGTACATTTCGTTTGTTTTGCTGACAGGCCTCACAAACATCGTCTGAGGGTACCCCCGGTACAAGTTGAAAAAAATGAATGGAGGTACAGTATATATGGAGACTGTTTAGTGCCAAAAATATGGGGTTAAATACATATTTTTTCCCTGTTTTCTTTCTTTCTTTCTTTCTTTCTTCTATCTCACAGATATAGGACAGACACTTCAGAACAAACAGACTATCTGTTGTTCCATGAGGGATTCAATGTGTTTCCTTGGGCTAATAGCAGTAACGCCAAATAAARTGTTTCATTACATATTTTTTCAATATATATTTTTCATACTTTAAGGGGTCTTAAAATTCTAAATCAAATAACAAAAGGATCCTTTGTTTGACCTTCCATATGCAACCATATGAAGATCATCAAAGGTAAGTGCTTAATTTTATCTCTATTTCTGACTTGTGTAACTCCTCTACTTGGCTGGTAACTGTTTGTAATGATTTGTCTGCTGGGCGCTGTTCTCAGATTAACGAGCACATGGTCAATGCTTTTGCCGCATCAGCGCTTTTTGGAAATCTGACAACGTGGTTGGATTTAACCAAGAAGTTATCTTTAAGATGTAATTACACGTTTGTATTGGTATTTATGAATTTTCTATAATTGGATATTCTTGTGTTTTTTGATTGTGGTGTGCTTGCACAGGTCAACGGGATGTTGGCCAGGAGGACGTTAGGCGTCCACGTGAGGTTATCCATATGCGTTCTGTGAATATGCGGCGCAAAAATACTGTAGTAATTTTATACACATAGTGAATTTGTCCGCAAATACTTTCTGTGTCCCCTAAAATGGAGTGACTATGTTCGACAAAAAAGTGGTGCTTTAATTTTCTAAGTTACGATGATGGATGAAAATACCCTGAAACTATAATTCTGGACAGTCTGCACTGTAACCTCATAGTTATTCATAGTCACTTTCCCCAAACCTTATTATTTAGTATTATTATTATTATTTAGTATTATTACTTTGAACCCTATTAGTATTAGTAATTTATTACAAATTTATTAGTATTATTATTGGTATTATTATTGGTATTATTATTTAGTATTATTATTGGTATTATTATTATTATTATTATTTGGTATTATTATTATTATTATTTTTGGTACTATTATTAGTATTATTATTTGGTATTATTATCGGTATTATTATTAGTATTATTATTTGGTATTATTATTTAGTATTATTATCGGTATTATTATTAGTATTATTATTTGGTATTATTATTTAGTATTGTTTTCGGTATTATTATTGGAACTATTATTTGTATTATTATTTTGTATTTGTATTATTATTTTGTATTATTATTAGTGTTATTATTTAGTAGTATTATTTAAATGTATTATTATTTAGTATTATTACTAGTATTATTATTTTGTATTATTATTGGTAATATTATTAGTATAATTTTTTTATATTGTTATTATTTAGATGTATTATTATGTACTATTACTATTTAGTATTATTATTATTATTATTATTATTGCGTATTATTATTGGTAATATTATTAGTATTATTATTGGTAATATTATTAGTATTATTATTTAATATTGTTATTATCTAGATGCATTACTTAGTAGCATTATTTAGTATTATTGTTAGTATAATTATTAGTATGATTATTTGGTATTATTATCAGTATCATTATTGGCATTATTTTTAAATATTGTAACTATTTAGATGTATTATTTAGTAGTATTATTTAGTATTATTATTAGTATTATTGTTTAGTATTTTTTATTAGTATTATTATTAKTATTATTTGGTGTTGTTATTTAGTATTATTATTGGTATTATTATTATTATTTATATGTATTATTAGTATACATTTTTAGTATTACACAAAGACTCAATCAAAAATGTATTGTGTAGTTTTTTCTCCCAAGATCATGGGATCTATGTGAAACAGTGACTACGTAATGCACTCAACAGGCCTGTTCTTCTACAATCACAGTACCACAGGCGTTCTAACCTACCTTCTTGTCATTAATTGTGTGCTATTAGAAAAGCTGTATTCCACATCACCCAGAGAAACATTATCCACCCAGTAGTGTGATGGCTCTTTTTGATTTGATCGTTGTGTTACGAGGGACAGCTAATGTTGCAGCGAGATGATTAAAACAGCGTTACCTGGATGGATMAAGCGACTCGCATGGATCCCTGAATGATCTATGCTGCTTAATCACTTGTTTTCTATCTCCTGATTAATTGTAGATCCAGAACCTCATTTCAACATGCTGCTTTGTTGCTCTGTCCCCAGTCATCTCCTATTATTAAAGATAAATCCTCAATATCTCTCCTGGAGCACAATTAAGGAGTTGCAGTGTGTTTCATATTAATTACTAAAGGCAGAGGAAAGCTTTGACGTTTTTCTTTATTTATCAAAAAAACTAGAACAGGAAGGAGTCATCAAGACAACAGATAGCTGGAGCTGTGAAGGAGTCGTCAAGACAACAGATAGCTGGCGCTGTGAAGGAGTCATCAAGACAACAGATAGCTGGAGC
>NW_019944678.1:56262-64471 GCF_002910315.2 Salvelinus sp. IW2-2015
GCTGTGAAGGAGTCATCAAGACAACAGATAGCTGGCGCTGTGAAGGATTCATCAAGACAACAGATAGCTGGCGCTGTGAAGGAGTCATGAAGACAACAGATAGCTGGAGCTGTGAAGGAGTCGTCAAGACAACAGATAGCTGGCGCTGTAATTGCAGCTTGGCTTTTAACTTTACACTGGATCTTTTAACCTTTTACCACAGTTGGCTAAATCAGGGTCACACAGTCTTTAACCTTTTACCACAGTGGGCTAAATCAGAGTCACRMAGTCTTTAACCTTTTACCACAGTGGGCTAAATCAGTCACACAGAGTGTTTCTTGTTAGTCTTAAACAAATCTACTTCGTAACAAAAGTATACTCCTCACACACATGGTTATGGACTCATAAATAGAAGACACCTGTACCATGTCAGATATGGAGTTGAAATGTATTACATTTTGAGTCATCCCAATCCCAATATTACACTTTTTATACAGTATCGGTCAAAAGCTTGGACACACCTACTCATTCAAGTTTTTWAAAACTATTTTCTAAATTGCAGAAATATCAATACTATAAATTACACATATGGAATCATATAGTAACCAAAAAAGTGTTTAAAAAATCTAAATATTTTTTATATATGAGATTCTTCAAAGTAGCCACCCTTTGTCTTGATGACAGCTTTGCACACTCTTGGCATTCTCTCAACCAGCTTCATGAGGTAGTCACCTGCAATGCATTTCAATTAACAGGTGTGCCTTATTAAAATTTAATTTATAGAATGTCTTTCCTTCTAATGTGTTTGAGCCAATCATTGTGTTGTGAGAGGATAAGTTAAATAGTTACCAGCCTCAGAAGTTGCTTCACAGAGTTCAAGTAACAAACACATCTCAACATCAACTGTTCAGAGGAACTGCGTGAATCGGCTTCATGGTCGAATTCCTTCAAAGAACCACTACTAAAGGACACCAATAAGAAGAAGATAATTGCTTGGGCAAAGAAACCACGAACGATTGTCATTAGACTGGTGGAAATCAGTCCTCTGGTCTGATGAGTCCAAAATTGAGTAATTAACTACTGAAAAACTACAGAGGTAATTAACTACTGAAAACACTACCAGGTATTACTACTGAAACATACAGTAATATGAAAACACTACCATGTAATTAACTACTGAAAACACTACAGGAATTAACTACTAAAAGACTACCAGAATAATTAACTACTGAAAAGACTACCAGGTAATTAACTACTGAAAACACTACCATGTAATATGAAAACACTACCATGTAATTAATACTGAAACACTACCATGTAATTAACTACTGAAAACACTACCATGTAATTAACTACTGAAACACTACATGTAATTAACTACTGAAACCTACCAGGTAATTAACTACTGAAAACACTACCAGTAATTAATACTGAAACACTACCAGGTAACTACTGAAAACACTACCAGGTAATTAACTACTGAAAACACTCCAGTAACTACTGAAAACACTACAGGTAATTACTACTGAAAACACTACCATGTAACTACTGAAAACACTACCAGGTATTTACCTCTGAAAACACTACATGAACTACTGAAAACACTACCAGGTAACTACTGAAAACACTACCATGTAACTACTGAAAACACTACCAGGTAATTAACTACTGAAACAACTAACAGTAACTACTGAAAACACTACAGGTAATTAACTACTGAAAACACTACAGGCAATTAACTACTGAAAACACTACCAGGTATTAACTACTGAAAACCACTACCAGGTAACTACTGAAAACTCCAGGTAATTAACTACTGAAAACACTACCAGGTAACTACTGAAAACACTACCAGGTAATTAACTCCTGTTAACACTACCAGGTAACTACTTGAAAACTCCACATGTATTAACTACTGTTAACACTACCAGGTAATTAACTACTGAAACACACTACCATGTATATAACTACTGAAAACACTACAGGTAATTAACTACTGAAAACACTACCAGGTAACTACTGAAAACATACCATGTAATTAACTAATGAAAACACTACCATGTAACTACTGAAAACACTACCATGTAAACACTGAAAACACACCAGGTAATTAACTACTGAAAAACTACATGTAACTACTGAAACACTACCATGTAATTAACTACTGAAAACACTACCAGGTATTTAACTACTGAACAACACTACCAGGTAATTACTACTGAAAAGACTACCAGATAATTAACTACTAAGAAAGACTACAGGTAATTAACTACTGAAAACACTACCAATGTAATTACTGAAAACACTACCATGTAATTAACTACTGAAAAACTACATGTAATTACTACTGAAAACACTACCATGTAATTAACTCTGAAAAACACTACCATGAATTAACTACTGAAAACACTACCATGTATTACTACAGAAACACTACATGTAATTAACTACTGAAAACACTACCAGGTAATTAACTACTGAAAACACTACCAGGTAACTACTGAAAACACTACCAGGTAATTAACTACTGAAAACACTACCAGGTAACTACTGAAAACTACGTACCTAGAAACCTACATGTAAACTACTGAAACACTACCAAGTAATTACCTACTGAAAACACTACCATGTAACTACTGAAAACACTAGCTGTAGAAACACTACATGTAACTACTGAAAACACTAACTTAGTATTAACTACTGAAAAACATAACCAGGTAATCTACTGAAAACATCTACAGTATTAACTACTGAAAACACTTAACCAGGAATTAACTACTGAAAAACTACCAGGTAATTAATACTGAAAACACTACCAGGCTACTACTGAAAAAACACTACAGGTAATTAACTACTGAAAACACTACCAGGTAACTACTGAAAACACTACCAGGTAATTAACTACTGAAAAACCTACCAGGTAACTACTGAAACACTACCATGTAATTAACTACTGAAAACACTACCATGTAACTACTGAAACACTACCATAGTACTACTGAAAACACTACCAGTAATTAATAACTATGAAAACACTACCATGTAACTACTGAAAACACTACCATGTAATTAACTACTGAAAACACTACCATGTAATTAACTACTGAAACACTACCAGTAATTAATACTTGAAAACACTACCAGGTAATTAACTACTGAAAACACTACCAGGTAATCTACTGAAAACAGTAACCAGGTAATTAACTACTGAAAACACTACCAGGTAAATACTACTGAAAACAACTACCAGTGTACTACTGAAAACACTATCAGTAACTACTGAACCTAACATGTAACTTACGAAAACTACATGTAACTACTGAAAACACTACCAGGTAATTACACTGAAACACTACCAGGATTACCACTGAACCCTAACTAGGTAATAACTACTGAAAACACTACCAGGTAACTACTAAACACTACCAGTAACTACTGAAACACTACCATCGTAACTACTAGAAAACACTACATGTAACTACTGAAAAACACTACCAGGTAATTAACTACTGAAACCTACAGGTAACTACTGAAAACACTACCATGTATAACTACTGAAAACACTACCATGTAACTACTTGAAAACACTACCATGTAATTAACTTACTGAAAACATACAGTATTTAACTACTGAAAACACTACCAGGTAATTAACTACTGAAAAACGACTACCAGATATATTAACTACTAAGAAAGACTACCAGGTAATTAACTACTGAAAACACTACCATGTAATTACTGAAAACACTACCATGTAATAACTACTGAAAACCTACCATGTAATTACTACTGAACATACCATGTAATTAACTACTGAAAAACACTACCATGTATTACTACTGAAATAGCTACAGTAATTAACTACAAAAACACTACCATGTAATTAACTACAGAAAACACTACAAGTTAATTAACTACTGAAAACACCTACCAGGTACTACTGAAAACACTACCAGGTAATTAACTACTGAAACACTACAGGTAACTTACTGAAAACACTACCAGGTAATACTACTGAAAACACTACCATGTAACTACTGAAAACACTAAAAGTAATTACCTACTGAAAACACCTTACACGAAAACTCTGTAAACTACTGAAAACACTACATGTATACTACTGAAAACACTATGTGTAATTACTACTGAAAACACTACCAGGTAATTACTACTGAACAAACTACCAGTAATTAACTACTGAAAACATACCAAGGCAATTAACTACTGAAACACTACAGGTAATTAACTTAGTGAAACACTACCAGGTAACTACTGAATACACTACCAGGTAATTAACTACTGAAAACACTACCAGGTAATACTGAAAACACTACCAGGTAATTAACTACTGAAAACACTACCAGGTAACTACTGAAAACACTACCATGTATTAACTACTGAAAACAACATGTACTACTGAAACACCAGTAACACTGAAAACATACCAGTATTTAACTACTGAAAACACTACCATGTAACTACTGAAAAACACTACCATGTAATATTAACTACTTGTAAAACACTACCATGTAATAACTACTGAAAACACTACCAGGTATTAACTACTGAAAACACTACCAGGTAATTAATCTACTGAAACACTACCAGGTAACTACTGAAAACAGTACCAGGTAATTAACTACTGAAAACACTACCAGGTAATTAACTACTGAAAAACACTACCAGGTAACTACTGAAAACACTACCAGGTAACTACTGAAAAACACTACCATGTAACTACTGAAAACACTACCATGTAACTTGACAACCTACAGTAATTAACTACTGAAAACACTACCAGGTAATTACCTACTGAAAACAACCAGGTAATTAACTACTGAAAACACTACAGGTAACTACTGAAAACACTACCTAGTAACTACTGAAAACACTACCATGTAACTACTGAAAACTACATGTAATACTGAAAAACTACGGTAATTAACTACTGAAAATACACTACCAGGTAACTATGAAAAACACACCATGTAATTAACTACTGAAAAGCACTCAGGTATTAAACTACTGAAAACACTACCAGGTAATTAACTACTGAAAAGACTACCAGATAATTAACTACTAAGAAAGACTACCAGGTAATTAACTACTGAAACACTACCATGTAAATTACTGAAACATACCGATGAAATTAACTACTGAAACACTACCATGTAATTAACTACTGAAAACACTACCATGTAATTAACTACTGAAAACACTACCATGTTAATTAACTACTGGAAAACACTACCATGTAATTAACTACGAAAACACTACCATGTAATTAACTACTGAAAACACTACCAGTAATTAACTACGAAAACACATACCACGGTAATTACCTACTGAAAACACTACAGTAATACTGAAACACTACAGTAATTACTACTGAAAACACTACCATGTAACTACTGAAAACACTACCAGTAATTACCTACTTGAAAACACTACCATGTAACTACTGAAAACACTACCATGTAACTACTGAAACACTACCATGTAACTACTGAAAACACTACCAGGTAATTAACTACTGAAAACACTAACAGGTAACTACTGAAACACTACCAGGTAATTAACTACTGAAAACACTACCAGGCAATTACTACTGAAAACCACTACCAGGTAATTAACTACTGAAAACACTACCAGGTAACTACTGAAAACACTACGGTAATTAACTACTGAAAACACTACCACGGTATACTGAAACATACCAGGTAATTAACTACTGAAAACACTACCAGGTAACTACTGAAACACTACCATGTAATTAACTACTGAAAAACACTACCATGTAAACTACTGAAACACTACCATGTAACTACTGAAAACACTACCAGTAATTAACTACTGAAAACACTACCATGTAAACTACTGAAACACTACCATGTAATTAACTACTGAAACCACTAACTACTGAACTAATTAACTACTGAAAACACTACCCAGGTAATTAACTACTGAAAACACTACCAGGTAATTAACTACTGAAAACCATTACCAGTAAATACTGAAAACACGTACCAGGTAATTAACTACTAAACACTACCAGGTAATTAACTACTGAAAACACTACCAGGTAACTACTGAAAACAACTACCATACGTAAACTACTGAAAACACTACCATGTAACTACTGAAAACATACCATGTAACTATGAAACAACTACCAGTAATTTAACTACTGAAAACATACCAGGTAATTACCTACTGAAAACACTACAGGTAATTAACTACTGAAAAACACTACCAGGTAACTACTGAAAACACTACCAGGTAACTCTGAAAACACTACCATGTAACTACTGAAAACACTACCATGTAACTACTGAAAACACTACCAGGTAATTAACTACTGAACAACACTACCAGGTATTAAACTACCATGTAACACTGAAACACTAACCTGTAACTACTGAAAACACTACCAGGTATTACTACTGAAAAACTACCAGTAATTAACTACTGAACACTACCAGGTAATTACTACTGAAAACATACCAGGTAATTAACTATGAAACACTACGTAACACTGAAACACTACAGGTAACTATGAAAACACTACCATGTAACTCTGAAAACATCTACTATGAAACACTACAGTAATTAACTACTGTAACACTACCAGGTAATTAACTACTGAAAACACTACCAGGTAATTACCTACTGAAAAACACTACCAGGTAATTACCTACTGAAAAACACTACCAGGTAACTACTGAAAAACCTACCAGGTAACTACTGAAACACTACCATGTAACTACTGAAAACACTACATGTAACTACTGAAAACACTACCAGGTAATTACTATGAAAACACTACCAGTAACTATGAAAACACTAACCATGTAACTACTGAAAACACTACCATGTAACTACTGTAACTACTGAAAACACTGACAGTAATTAACATACTGAAAACACTACCAGGTAATTAACTACTGGAAAACACTACCAGGTAATTAACTACTGAAAACACTACAGTTTATACTGAACTCCAGGTAATTACTACTGAAAACACTATTAAGATTTTAATTGAGTTGCACGACCACCAAACTACTGCAATACGTAAATAAAATGACTATTTGAACTAAATGCAGTTACTACTCCCCAACACTGGTTTCCATCAAACTAATACAAATATAAAATGCTGTGATGATGTATTGCACATAAAAACACTTTGTTACTTACGTTTTCATTAACCGAATAAAAAAACAGAAGTTTAATGTTTTCGTTACATTTTCAACTCTATGGAGGGTTTTGACACTAGAATGTCAGTTCAATGTCTAGTTTTTGGTTTACAATGGTTGAGTTTCAACCAACTAAAAATGATCAGAATTCAATGGATTTCAGGGTAAAAAGTTGTATGAATTTTTTTTTACATTTCCTTACGTTGATTACTTTTTTTTTCAAAATCCTATCAGTTTTTCATACGTTAATTAAAAAAATCATAATTTTGAATTTTTGGGTTGAAATGACGTGGAAACAATGTTGATAGAACAGTTCTTTCCCAGTGTATGCTAGGAACGCTCCAGGGACAACAGGTCGCTGAGAAAGTGGACATGGTAACTTACATGATGACATACGGATAAAATATCCTTTATTATAAATATAATTGGCAGTCGAGCACCGATCTTTGTGTCACCAGCATTATTCAAATGTTCCCAAACCCTTGAAAGCCTGTTTAGTGTAATATGTAATGAAGCTCATCACGTGCCACTTGTTTAGTGTAAATATGTATGAAGCTCATCACGTGCACTTGTTTAGTGTAAATATGTATGAAGCTCATCACGTGCGCTTGTTTTAGTGTAATATGTATGAAGCTCATCACGGCACTTGTTTAGTGTAAATGTATGACTCATCACGTGCGCTTGTTTTAGTTTGTAAAATGTATGAAGCTCATCACGTGCTTGTTAGTGTAAAATATGTATGAAGCTCATCACGTGCACTTGTTTTAGTGTAAATATGTATGAAGCTCATCACGTGCACTTGTTTAGTGTAAATATGTAAATGAAGCTCATCACGTGCGCTTGGTTTAGTGTAAATATGTATGAAGCTCATCACGTGCGCTTGTTTAGTGTAAATATGTATGAAGCTCATCACGTGCACTTGTTTAGTGTAAATATGTATGAAGCTCATCACGTGCACTTGTTTAGTGTAAATATGTATGAAGCTCATCACGTGCGCTTGTTTAGTTGTAAATAGTATGAAGCTCATCACGTGCACT
>NW_019944679.1:0-2687 GCF_002910315.2 Salvelinus sp. IW2-2015
TGGACTCTTTTTATGCCCGAGGTACAGGACATTTCTAAATGAACATAAGTGCATTGATTTGTTATATTGTTGTGTGTGTGATCATTTATGTTGTTAATACAACCACGCAAAAGAATACACTTGTTTGAAGTTCTTTCCAATGTTTTAAGGGGTTTATGAAAAGTATATTTCCATCTTGACTTTTACATAAGTCCTTTGTATTGGTGTGACTTGACGGACCAGATGGGACTCATTCCCTCCCAAACTAAAAGGAGAAACCCATGCTTTCTCTGGTAGGCACAACCTACCTGGCACCCCTATAAATAACCTCAAGTCAAAACCGTTACATAAAAAATGGCACCCCAGATGGGACCTCAACATTGAGAACTAACCCAAGCAAATCTTTTGTGTGGAATTAAAACAATGGATTCACCCCAAGACAATGTGCTCATCCATATTCTACCTGTCAATGGGAATACACAGGGCCATTCTGACCACCGAGCCAACAATACAAATCATAATGTGAATGGAAATAATGGAGTTGATTTGGGCCAGAGCCCTGGGAATCTGAATGCTCGGTCTGGACCACAGGCCACAGGAGGTCTAACTAGTAACTCACTTATTGACATGGATCTGTGTGGAAGTACTGAGCTAGCCCTCCCTCTGACGCCCAACCTTCCTCCATTGTCTGGTTTATCTCCAGAGGTTGTAGTCTTACAACTTCAAGGTGACATCCTTGATATTCGTCGGACTCAACAACACCTCCAAACTCTAATCCACAATAAATTCAAATGTCTGAGTGAAGAGCAACAACYGAGTGCCATGGAATTCAGAAACTCACTGAGTACTCTAACCCACACTCTGACAGAGCTCAGTGAGAGTGGAAGACGGGATGTTACTGGTGCCATGGACAAGCAGTTTGACTACCAACAAAGCCAACTCACTGCCACTCTCCAGTGGCGCCTGCAACATCATCACACTGAGGTCCTCAAGGACGTCAATTCMMTTTTTTCTCCCCTGGTAAACACTGTAGACCACTTGCAGACAGAGCTCTCTAATTGTGTTAAAATGTTGGATGACATGTCTGTTGACATGGCCTCCATTAGGCACAACTCCTTGCACAGAGCTTCTCTTGTGTCCACTTCTGTTCAGACCACTGAGGGCCAAGCTGGCACCTRAGAACAGCCAAGACAAGGCRATGCTGCAGCCACCCCTTGCAGGATGCAATCCACCATGCATCCTGGTGTTCATTTTCATGGTCCGATAACTCCRTCACCCTCTACTTCKTCAATCCCTCCTAYCTCTTTTGTTCATGGTGATTTGAGTAGACGTCATGTGGGAGCGATGCCCATTAAATTGCAATTTCCCACCTTTGGGAAAAAGGATGACAGTCCTGATCCGCTAATGTATCTGGAAAGATGTCATYACTTTCTTGCCCTCAATCCCCTGGCTGACGAAGAACTCCTTGCCACATTGAGGAATGTGTTGCATGGGACAGCTCGAGACTGGTGGGATGTGGCACGTCTCACCACTACCTCCTGGGCTGACTTTGAGGCCAAGTTTTCCTCTGCATTTCTGTCTGAGGACTACACAGATGAGCTGGCAGACAGAGTCAGGAATCGAGTGCAAAGGGAGAATGAGAATATCCGTGACTTTGCATACGGTTACCACTCCCTGTGCAGAAGGTGGAAACCTGGCATTGKGGAGGAAGAGGTCATTAAGTTGATCTTGAAGAACATCAACCCACTACTAGCCAGTCAACTCAGAGAAAGAGTCACCACTGTCGATGGACTGGTTCGCCTGGGACAGCAGTTCGAGAAGGACAGAGAATGCCAACAGCAATATGAACAGAGAAAGAAACAGACACCCAAACAGTTACCCAAGCCAGATCATCAACCACAGCCAGAGTCTCCAGCCAAGACCCCTCCCATGTTCTGTTGGAGATGTAGCCAAAAGGGACATTCTTCAGCTACATGTCCAAGACCGTATCAAGTAAACCCTTCCAGAAACCACAAATCACAACAGGCCAACACACCTAACACACTTCGCAGGAACGACCATCCTACTCTGGGTGCTTTGACCAGAGCTGAAACCTCAAGAGTCACTGCCTACGGCCCCCCGCCGACATCCCCTTCCTTTCAGTTAATACCACACCAGCTGGTGTTACCCCTGTCCATAGGCCCATGGACAGGAAGAGCTATCCTGGACACCGGGTCATCCTACACACTGCTCAATGAGAAACTGTGGAAGGAAGTTCGAAGTCCAAAATGCAACTTGAAGCCGTGGACAGAAGGTCCACTGTATCTGGCTGACGGTGAGGCTAAACGACCACTTGGATGGAGTGAGGTGGAGTTCCGCCTGTGTAACCGCTCCTATATGATTCCTTCGGTTATCCTACAAACCAAGAACCTTGCTTTTCCTGTCGTGTTGGGAATTGATTTCATGTACTTCAGTGGTGTCCAGATTGATATAGCACACAATTGCTACTGGTTTCCAAARAATCCGAGCAAGAAGCATTTCTTCCAATCAGAAGCTACAAAGTTACATGATTGGGGTCCAAATGTAGCAGTCTTCTCTGCCGTTGCTCCGGTACCACTAACCCTGGGTAATCCTTCTGATGATCTCCTTTTACAGGCTGTAAGAAGAGCTCAGCTGGAACAGCCAGAGGAGTTAAGGCTGTTGGAACAGCTGCAGAATAATGCTGATGT